>NW_010107391.1:8030-21203 GCF_000699245.1 Pterocles gutturalis | reverse complement strand
CAAACCAATATAAGGGGTACGCTCAAGACAAGATTTATCAAAATGCTTTTTTTCTTTTTTCTTTTTTTTTTTTTTTTTGACTGAAAGACTGAGGTGTCTGGAAATGAAAAGGACAGTGATCATTTATTATTTCTATTCTTTCTCTTTATCATTTATATTATCCTACTTGAATACCAGGAATAGGAAGTATCACTGACTGCTTAATCCATTTTTGTCCCCTTCATAATCAGGCACAACTGGCTGTTGCTGGAGGTATAAAGTACTGGGTTTTGGCAGTCGTTTTGTCTCATCAAGTATGGACACTCATATTCATGGCCAGCATAGTAACTTTCCACTCTTCTTGTCAATGTATGAACATTCAAGGGACAACTGTCCCTTCCCAATACAGGTTTCTATGGTAGTAAGATAAAGCAGTAGAGGAATTGCTAATTAGAATCACAGAAAGAACCCCTGGAGGTCATCAGGTCCAGCCCTTCACTCAGAGAAGGGTTTTGTCATTAGACTGTATTGCTCAGGGCCTTGTCCTTGCAACTTAAAACTATTGTACCACTGCAGGATTTTCCACTTCCCATTCTTTCCCCATCAGATTGAAGAGACGTGTAGGTCAAGACATTGGAAATTTATTTGGGGGCTGTGTTAAGAGCACAGCTGGGATGGTTTTGTACTTCCTAGAGGATATAAAGATACCTCCACACTCCCTTCCTCTCGCAGTTTCGTCACCAGCTTTCAGACACTCCCTGTCCCCTTCACTGTGGTCGACATGTGGGACAAGAGTGGGCATAGATATGGAATAAATGAAATAATTGCATAAATTGTTATTCTTTTGTCTTCAAATTCCTCCTCTGTTCTTGCAATCTTTCTGATTTGCCATATAGGCAGTTTCAAGTGGAAATGTTTTCTTTTCAAGCCTTCCTTCAGATATGTTTACCTGGAATCCAATCCATCTTTCTATGGATGGCATTTTTATTTGAGTTTTTTACCAATGCTAACTTTCCTGCCAAAGTCCTCAGTGTTTATATCAGCTGTTCCCATTCAAGTTTGGCAAGGATCTGATTCACTGTTTTTATGATTTAAGTCAACTGTGTTTTGTCTCTATCTTTCTGTTATGTTGGAGTCAGTAGGAATACATGGGGTGTGTGTCTTATGACAGCCATCAAAAACATACACCCCCAGAATGACCTTTTTATTCTGATTTTTCTTTTATTTTTTTAAATTTCCTATAGAATCAGGTTCAAGGATCTCCAAAATCCAACTCAGGCTATGCAAGTGGTGAGGCAGACTGGACATAAAATTGATGTTGTTTAGCATTTTCCAACTTCAAAGAACTTGACAAATTCTAAAATCTCTGCATTTGGCACATCAAACATCAGGAATGCTGGGAAAGAGTTGTACCACTTGAGTGGTAGCAGATGGTGATGTTAAATTTGCAGATCATACTGAGCTAGCAGTGAGCCTGGTGCCAGAAACACAGGGAAAGCAATACAGATCCAGCAGAGACAGTTCTGTTACCAGCTCAGCAGATGAGTCATAGTGTGACCGAGAGAGTGACCCACAGGATGATTTCAATTACTCGTGTCCCAGTTCTTCTAAAATAAACAAACAAAAACCTTAGGAAGGAGCATAAGTTACAGCAACCCACCAAATCCAGTTGAGTTATTTGCATGTTAAATTTTTAACTATCACTTGCACATTTTCTGTATTAAAACTATGTGCTTTCATTTTTGGAATTACATATTGTGATGTGATTTTTTTTTTTTTTTTTTTTTTAGAGTATGAATCTCTAAGGAGACCATGATCTAAACAGTTGAGTCCCAGTCTCCATTTCTTCCTCATATATGTAAGGGCATTTGCCTTTAGCCTTTTATTGCTTCAACATTTCATCCATATATGTAATCACACACCTAGACTTGTTAGCTTTGAATACTGAATAAAACATTAACCTGAGAGTTGCAACCATTAGTTTTAAGGCACGCACAAGATGTTTCACTAAAATCAGTTCAAAGGCAGGGTTTTATCCAAAGACTTTAATATTGCTAACTTATAGATGCTTCTATTGTTTACAATGATATATCAAGTGCTTGTCTTTTTTCTAACTGGAAATAGTGAATTGAGGTTCTAGAAATACTGCAGTGAGCTCCCTGTGAGAACTAGAGATTAAAGAATTCTCATAATCCAGTATCTTTTAAAATAATTTTTGAAATCCACAGAAATGTAATCTCTAGAAAACATATTGTAGTCTGTAAGTATGGAAACACCCATGGACTCTGCTTTGCTATTCTGAAGCAAGAGCATGTGATAGGTGTATACCATGAAAAGACACCAGTGAAATAAAAACCACACTGAAGGATGTAGGTTGGTTGATGACATCTTCTAGGGCTATAATTTGTTCATGCGTGTAGGCATTTCCAAAGACAACACAAGGGAAGATAGGACAGTTCCAAGGTAGAAATACATTTTTGTAGGGTGGTTTACTCAAGGAGAGGGAGTGGGAAAAGGTGTTAATAACTTGACCATGTTAGTAGCTCAGAGCATCCAGAATAACATAAAGGTTCTTCAAAAAACCTGAGGTTCAAACAGGAAATGAAGGATAGTGCAGTATCTTTTTTACAGTATTACTCAGGACTGTTTTGGTTTTAAAGGTCACAGTCCACCAACACTCATGCGTATGTAGCCTTTCTGTTCACTTCACTGAAGGCTGTAAGCTCATAATGTAACGGGAGACAGATTTGGCAGTAAAAATCCAATTTACTTCTCAGGAACATATGCCATTTGTATTCCTTTTGACATATTAGTCATCCAAGCAGTGAAATGACAATGCAGCCACAAAGTTAGCTGACAAGAGGGAGATTTCCAAAAGCACTGTAAAAAAGTGTGCAGGGATTTGAACCCAGCCTGCATGTGGAGAGCACAGGTTTTGGTCTTGCAGCCCTGCATTTCAACACTCATATTTGTTTATGTGAATGTGCAAATCAACCTCTTCATCGACATGAGTCAGACATGCATAGGCTTAACAGACACTTGCAATTTTATCATTGGTATCCCAACTTTCGTGCTGTATATGGTAACAAAACAGCCTCCCTTTGTTGCTGGTGTTGGAAGGAAAATATAAAATACATACAGGCAAACTTGACTTGAATGGTGCCTTAGGCTTTGCTGAAAAAAAGTGAGACATCTGTAGCTGTTAACAATGGTATACATACAGAAACATGTTTCAGAATGGCTTCTTTCTAGATAGCATACTGATTTTTGCACTGTGCAAAACAGGAAATTTCAGAAACTCCAATTAAATACGGTATACTTCTGCTGACCAACAATGTGGCCAGAAGCTATTGAATCAGGAAAAAAAATTCCCAGAAGAATCAGCAAAAAATCTTACCAATTGATTTTTAAATTTGTCCTTGATTCAAAACTATTGCTTTACTAGCACTCCAGACATTATTTTAATAACTTCTATTTGAAACTGCTCCAGACTTATGAATATTAGATGCATTCACTGCAGAAATGGGTTAGCATGCAGAACACAGATGAGAGGTTAAAGGTTGAGATAGTTTATCATATGGATACTACCATTGTGGATTGAAACTGAAAGATGCATTTGCACAAATTTCCTTTTATGGTGAAACCTCTGAATTCCACAAAGTACTGCATGTAATTTCTGTGTCTCTCCTTAATGAGCAAAAACTATAGTGTCTATTTCCAGTACTATTTTAATATTGTCATAAGTACCAAAGCACTATAGCTGTGGGGAGCAAACCAAATGACCAAAGGAAGCACAGAGTACTCAGAGTCAAGGTTTAATTCTCAGGAAATATAAACTTTTAAAGATGTAAGCAACAAACAAGCAGAAATCTGCTTCTATAGTGATGATGTAAGCTGTAAAAACATTGGCATGCTCCTCTTTTATCAAACTTTCATCAGTGACTACAAACATGAGCAATTTTTCTCTTACCCCTGAAGAGATTATGTAAGTATCGACCACTTTAAGCCATAAATTGTTTAAAGGAAAACAATATATTGCATAAAAATATAATAAAACAACAAATGTCTTAATATCAATAATGTAAGCTGAATAAACAGTGGTATTTGCAAAGAAAATTGGAATTGACTGAATAGTTGGAACACCATGATGTTGGTACTGCAAAGAATTTCTTTAGCAGAGCCAGAGACTTCAGTTAAAGCCAGTAAAAGGAAAAAGGAAGTTTGTTACAAGCAAGGTCTATAAAAACTCAAGCAATATGAACTTAATCATTTTGGCAGGTGAGTGGAAGGGAGACAAGCTCAGGCATGAGCACGATGAACATATTTGAAGGAATGTTGACCGGAAAAATCAGAACAGGAAAGATATTTTGTCTGCTTTCTTGAAAAACCTATACCAGATGTATTAAATTGCATTGCATGTTTTGCAATCTCTTAAAAGGACAGCCTAATATGTAGATTTTATTTTATTTTATTTTATTTTATTTTATTTTATTTTTTCCTGGAGATTGTATTTAAAATGACTGGCTTCTGTTCCCCTAGCCCTGTATCTTATAAGATATTCATATTCTTTGTGTTTACTTTTTTCCCAATCCCTTTCCATTTCGTCCATGCGAGCTCTCAAAGATAGTTGTTGAAATGCTGTTTTGGTGATTTTCTGAAGTGAATTTCATCAGAATCTTTAATCTGAAAATTCTAGCTATCCTAAACATTCTTTCATAACTCTGGCCTGTATGAGGGTAACTGTTCTTTTTTGAGATTTGGAATTCCACAAAAAAATTGTATTTAAACCTGTATATGGTTCACAGTTTGGTAACCACAGATTTCTCTTCTACAAACTCCCCAATGCTTATTAGTTTACTTGTTTATATTAAAATAATCACTGTTGGTCATATGGTCTGACACAGGATTCTGATTAAATAGTGCTACCCTTTTCTTTATTGCCTTGCTTAAATTGATGGTCACAGGTAAGCCTTTTATAATGGATTTCAGAAATGCTTCATTATGAAGACTGAAAAAAAGTAGCATTAAATACCTTACTCTTCCCTTTAAATACCTCACCCTTCCTTGGATCATAAGTTGTTTCCCCTCCTTCCTCTTTCAGTGAGGGTCTTACATTTTCTCTTACCATTTTTGCATTTGTGAAACTTTGATTTTCCCTTTTATTTCCTTTGCTCATTGTAACTCATTTTGCAGCTTACCCTGTGTTTGCTTTATTCCAACTAATTTCCGTTTGCAAGAACTGACAAAAGGGTCATGTTTGTCTTCACTGCTTTGGAAGATAGGAGGCTGGCAGGTTTTTAGTGGTTTGTATTTTACAATGAGGTAATAAAAGCAGTTGTTTAGCAGTATGATTTAAATGGTCACTAACTCTACAGTTGTCAGAGAGGTAGCTAGACAGGATTAGTTCTGTAATCATGCCCATTACACTCCTTATTTGTTCTACCTCATGGTAATGGTCTGTTGCTCCCAATATGATTTTACAATAACATAGGAAAAGTTTGTGAGCATTCTTACAGCAAAAATATGTATGTTTTGATGATTACCAGAAATCCTGTGCTCCCCAGAGGGACTTTGCTGGTCTCCAGCAGACAAGATTCCTTTGTTACTCTGCCTTTGTTTCCGCACTTGGTGGTTAAAAACTGATCCCACCAGATTGCTTTGGTCTCAGCACTGGTCCAAAATGTGCAGACGAGCAGTGCTTTTCCCACTCCTGTTTGCCCTCTCCCTGCACATACTGAGTGAAGTTACCTCAGGTGATCAGAAGAAATATGGGGTGTCCATACTGGGCTTTTAAGCAGTTGCCTTTGAGGAAAAATCTTGAGACCTTATTGCTGAAAGGAAGATATTTACTTAAGTTAAATTGGATAAGGTCATAAAGTCTGCAATTAAGATGACCACATTTTGCACGTACATTAAAGAGCAGTATATGCTTTAGGCATATATATATTTATATACATTCAATACTCACCTCAGTATTTTCAAGTCTTTCATAAAAATCATGTGTTTAGAGTTTGAAAAGCAGAAGTGTAAGCCAGATTCCAATAGCAACAAAAATATTAAAAAAGCTAATAATAAAAGAATGATTGCCCTATCAAAATATAGAATCTTCTTGTAACATGCTATTGCCAAGTCTAAAATTCACAACTTGGAATTTAATTTGATATTCAGTCTCAAGTAGAAATTAATTTCCTGGCAAAATATTAATCCTCAGTGAATAGTGTGCTACCAACAGAACAGAAATCTGGGGAAAGGAAACCCAGTAATAATGGGTGCAATAGCCATATGTAGGTCATGAATTGGAAATGCTGAGGCTGTATACTACATTTGGTCTGTTCTAATAATCCCTGTGCTCTCAGACATGAAATTCACCTAAATCCCTTTTTCAAAATAATGAATTTTACTTAAAATAGAAGAAATTCTACTTGTAGGAAGACTTCTAAAAATAGAACTAATAGTATTTCAATACATTTATTTATCAGAAATGTTGTTGGTGACTTTTTGGGGTGCTAGTTGTTAAAAATATACATTAAGTAAAGAAGTATCTTTTTCTGCAAGCCATCTGTTGTTCTTTTTCAGTCTGCCAATGAAGTCATGATACAGAAACAGCGATATCACAGGTATTTCTTTGCCAAGAGATGATACCCTCAAAATTATGTATTATGGCACCACTGAGAAATTCAGTCAGTAAGAAGGATGTTTATTCCTATATTTTGGATGTTTTCCCACATTCTCCTACTTATTTTTTCAAAAGCAAGCAGAACATTAAACCCATAAATGTTTTACATTTTAGGTACATAGAAATCCCCTTAAAATTGAGTCCATTTAGATTAAACTTTGAAACGAAAAGTATTATGAGCTGGAATCTGATCTGCAAAGAACTGGTAAATCTGCGTCACATTCATGTGTAATTATGTGGGTTTACACTTTCTTTTAAATTGATCCGCTATTAATGCAAACTGACAAGCTATTGCAGTGTCACAGGGATACTTTAGAAACAAGAAAGAGCTGGTGCCAAAGTCTCATTCTGTTTAGGAGTGTAAATTTGGGGTAGATCTGTTGGCTTTAACCCTATTTCTGCAGTGAAACGGTAACAGAATTTGGCTCACAAGTTTCACTCTGTTGCACCTCACAAAGCAAAAACCAACGATGACAGCTGCTGACTTTAGAAGCCCAGGCAAGGCAGCCTGCTTGGAGGAACAGCCTTTCAATGGTAGCTTTTAATAGTCAAAATGTATTTGGTGAACAGGAGCAGCAGAAGCCAGCTTGCAAACCATGAGAGAGATGCCTGCTGAGCAGATCTCATTGCTTCTTTCCCTTACTTTGTAAGGATTAGGTCCCCTGAGATTTTCAAGACAATCTTTTGTTTATTTTACAGACATTACTGTGAAGTCTGTTACGCATACTTTTTCATCTGACAGCATGAAGATGAATTTCAATGATGTATCTGAGACTTGTTTTCTTCAACTTCATGATCATGGTCTATATCACAAGAACATGTGGAGTTGCCTCCTCTGCTTGCTCTTAGGTCATTTCTTTCAATGGCACAAAACAGACAGCGAAGACAAGATTAGCTGCAAGGAAGAGTTAAAGGGTTGAAATATTTATGATCCTTAGCTCCTTAAATTATAAAGCAGGCACATTTGTATCTCAGTGCTTCTTTTTCACTTGTTTTGCTCTTAATTGTGGATGTTTTTTCCATCTAAGTAAGTGCTTTTCTGATTGACTTAAGAAGCATCTTCTTTCCTGAGCAGGCTAACTGGTTTTTACTGCTGAGAAATTCGCATGAAAAGTTAATTAAGTCTTTCTCCTGATGTTCCAGTTGCTTCTTGGTACAGGAGTCTAGGCCACTTAGTTTCCTAGGAAACCAAAAAAGTCCCAGTTACTGTTCCAGAGAATTTAAATTTCCTTATTTTTGTATTGCAATATTGATATTGTGCTATGATAGCCATATTATTTTCTGATGCTTATGCCTTTCACACAAGCGGGAAGAGAAAATTCTTTTTTTTTTCTATGCCTCTCTTGGGAAGTTATAGTTAGTGCTCAGAGACAAGATAGGCCTTTACACTTCTAAGCTTTATTTAACAGCCAAAGAAATGCTGTGTGATTTTCTTGGTTGTATGGATAATGCCAATTGCTACGCTTTTCTTTACAATGTGCTTTTACCCATTGAAACATATATCTGGTATTTTGCTGAGTGAGTCAATGACATAGTTGAGTCAGTAGACATTAGTAAGAGTTCATATTCAAATCATTCAAGCAGCTCACTTTTTAAAACCTGTGTAAAGTAGTATTTTCTGAGGCTAAATTGTTCTGTGCTGCATTTCTGTGAACCTCTGAGAACACTCAAGTATCTCAAGTTTTAGGTGAATGCTAAAGAAAGTCAGCTGATAAATAACAAAAGTAGACTAGGGTAATAATCTATGAAATCACAGTAAATTTTCTGTGAAATTGCCGGATCAAAACCTCAGGGAGCAGATACCACCATTGAATTCTGAAGATGCTTTGAGTTTGTACTAGCTGAATTTAGCACTCTAGAGTCAAAATAACAGAAGGAAGTTTTTTCTGAGTATAAGATCAATGAGATAATTTATACTTAAAAGAAAGTAAAATTAGAGCAATTAAAATAGATTCTATTCTGGATCTGGTTTTAATGCCAGTCAGCTGGTTAGAGATCATGGATCACCACAAAAATAAGATGTGGAATCAAAGTTCTCATATCATTAAGATAGTCAACTAGCTCAATTTTTTTGCCAAGTTTGTCTTCAACTGGTCATACCATGTAGCTTGAAATAGCTACTATTGATCAGCTGAGTCTTGCTGCACATCTGCATGTCCCTTAATTAGGTTTATATCAACTATATATGTAACAGTCATAGGGAAAAGCTGAAGGAGTAAAGCAATTGCCAGGAAAATGCATTTTAAAACCATTGCATTTTAATAAGTTTCCAGTTACAGGAACAAATCAGAAGAATTGGCATCAGTGAATACGGCTTATATGGACTTTGATCTCTTCCAGCAGATCACATTTATTTGATTAAAGGACGTAAGAGAAGGCTTTACGTCTGGCTCTGATGAAATAATTAGCCAAATCTTTATTGACTCAAATGGGCAAGGATTTAATCTGTTAATCTCAGAAAGAAAATAACTGGTCCTCTTGAAGAACTAATGCATTTACTTTAGAGTTATAGGAGCCTGCATTTCCTATTGCAATTCTAAACAATTCATCATCAGAATAGCATTCAGTCGAAAGTTTGTGTTGTGAGGAAGAACTATCACTATTTGCTATTTTTAACCCTACATATAATAGGCTAACTCTTTGATTTAACAGATTAGAAGATGACATGTATAAAGTCTTTTTACTTGTTCAAAGTCTTTGAAGAGTTATACACAGATATATAACAAGGAAGACCTCTGTCTTTCTATGCACACTAGAAAAAAGGAGGTGCCCAATGATGTTTTCCATGATTAGTGACTTCAAGCAGTTCTGCAATGAAATAGACTGTACACCTGAGCGGAGACTTTGCCTCAGTTTCTTGAGATTACAGCAGTACTCTGAAGAGAGGTGGTAGGAAGGAAATTTTTACGTTACTAGTTTTCATGAGAGGTGATTTGTCTTTCATGTAACCGTACTCATGGTCTTAGGCAATTGGCACATGTTTTTATAAATAAGTGAACAGGGCATAATGAATAGGACAAGTGCTGGCATCTGGATTTATGGTTTGTGTTCTCAGACATTTTCTTTCCTCTGTGAAAGTGTCTCTCTGTTCCCTCCACTGCTGTAAACTCCTAAAATAACTTTAAAATGAGCAGGATTATTGTAGTTTTCATCCCCTGCTATAAATATATCATTCTGGGAACTATATTCATGTGATTTGCCACTACCATGAAATCTAGGATCTTATGAAATCTCTCCTCCCTTTTTCTTGTATGGTTTAAAATACTCTTAGCATATTCTGTTTAATAATAATACAATTTGAGGAGAAATACACTTCTCAATTGCATATATTCTTTAACCAGTGGTCCACATTACCTTTTCTTTGCTAATTACGTGTAAAATCCGTAGATGTTTGTAATATTCTCAGGGTTACTACGTTTTTCTTCCCCCAGCCCCCTGAACACCCAACTGGTGTTTTATATTCTAGAGCTCCATATTCCCATATTTATATTTTACATTTTATGTGGAGATAGGTAGGGGGTGGGATGTTTTGTCTCGGTGCTGAGCACTGCAGCCCAAAACAGTTACTCAAGATTTGTCTGGCTCTGCTGCTGTCTAATCTCAAATTGAAAGTGGAATGTGAAGCAAGATTTAAAAGCTTCATCTTCTATCCCCCAAGCACACAAACATCTTCAGTGAAGTTATTAAAAAAACCCCACAGCTCTTCAGCTGTTGTTAAAGCATCATTGTTTGCTCATGCCAGCAATAAGAGAAGAGTAGAAAGAAGAGTAAAGGACTATTCCTCAAAATTTTCTTAAAGATTTGTAAAAGTGTTTCAGGAACTGATCCTTAATACATATACATTATGTATGATTAGCATTTATGAAAACCTTAGGAAGCCTCTATTTCTTGAAAAATGCAGGTGTTGAGTAAGCATTGATTTAATTTTTGTAGAGAAAGTTATCATTATGGAAGCACATTGAAAAAGAATACTGCAGCTATCTATTAAGTTTGATGAAAAATATATAGAAATAGTTGGTGATATGTTCTCTCACAAAAGGCTTAGTTTTCTAGGCACTTGTAATTTTATTATTAACTTAAATAATCCTGATATTTAGAGGGTTGAAGGTGTTTTTCTTTAATTCTATTTATTTTTCTCTTCCAATTGCATTAACAGCTACCAAGTTCTGTGATGCCAGAATAATAGAATGTGAATTTTGGCAAGAAATGGAACAATAGTAAACAGTTTGGACTTGATACAAATGATGTTCTTTAATGTCAACAGTGACTAAAACTGCCTTCAAAGTGACTGAGGCTTTGTAGGTCTGTTCTCCTTAAATTAATTTCTGCTTCTCAAAGGACATTAATTTAAATTGCATGTCATATAACTAGTGACTGCTCCTTCTAGCTCACATCACCATTTCCAGAGCAACCTGATGATACAGATTGTGGATGGATTCACACTTCAGAGCTATTTTCTATTCATTTCATTTCCTTATGCCTGGTCTACTCCTTTTACAACAAAGGAATTCTAAAGATTTTAATGCTACTAAATCTTAAAAAAAAAAAAAAGAGACTGCTAGTTTAATTTTAGCCCCTGTGAGTAGTTTTGGGTTTGAGCACCTCATACTGCAGAGCTAGTGACTGAGCACATTTCAGCTTCCATGTAAGCTGAAGCCAAAAAAAGATACCCAGCACTTGAAAAGTTAATTAAATACAGTTAAGTGCAGTATATACAAATACAATAACCATTGCCTTCTGATTTCCCTATTCCCTTGCTTGTATAAAGATTGTGGCAGATGGGAGAAGGAGAGAAAGTCAGAGCTCAGAAACAGTAACTATACAGAAGAAAAGAAACAGCACAGAGAATGTCTGCTCTCAGTGACAAGCAGAAAGTTAAGATTTCATACTCTCTTAGGCAATGCTGTTCCAGATGTGAGGGGTTGCAAAACTCTCAGATCTGCTTTGAGTCCTCCATTCTCAGGAGGCTTGTACAGAAACACAGCCCCAGTGTTTTGCATTTGTTTAATTAAGCCTTCCTTATTGTCAGAGATGAACTTGAGATGAAATCCTGGCCTGGGTGAAGTCAGTGAAATAATTCCTGGCAACTGCGTGGAACAGAGTGACACAGAATATGCAGCACACCCCTTCTGTAACTTTTCTTCTTTTATCTTCAGCACTATCAAAATGTAAATATTTCCCTCTCTTTAATGAGCGCAACTTCCTGGTACAAGTTGTATAATAGTATTTGCACAAAAATAATTATAACAAAATATAATACACAGGTTCAAAGACAAAGGTCTCAAAGAGTATCTCTTACTAGATGTAGAAATATATTGTTACCTTAACAAGGCTTTACTTGAATGTCAGGAAAAAACCTTATGTGGTGGTCTGCCTAACCTACTAAACATTTAAAATTCCATGTTTAAATTTGCACAAAAGCAGCTTAAATTTGCTAGGGATTTGGCTGAGAAATCTCCTGAAGGCTAAAGCCTCTGTGTATTATTGGTATGAAAGAAGGGGAAGAGGACATGCTAATGATGATTTGAAGGCGTGTTGGAACACTGGAAGATGCCACATTTCCCTAAATCCCACCTCCTGTTGGGGTTGGAAATGGGAGTTATCTGTTTCAATAGCTGGTATACCTAACTGTCCTGTCTCTCAGGAAGAGCAACCTGCTCTCTGCAGCTGCCACACTAATAACTGGAGCCTGCTCAGACCAAAAAGCCTTTTCTCTCAGGTACGAATGTATTTGTTTTGAATGTAACACTGCTGCTTAGAGAGGAAATCTATTGCTGAGGTTACTTGGAAGGCAATGAATCTGTGAATCACCTGAACTGTCCTCATCTTTGTGATATCTGGGTCAGGGTTTTCCTATGCTATGCCTACCTGAAGAGAAGTTTGAGGTTTTTGTTTGGTTGTTTTTTGGTTTGTTTTTTTGTTTTGGTTTGGTTTGGTTTTTTTCCATGTCATGGTTACATTTTGCTTTAAACATACCAGCAAAGTTGAGATTAAAATTCTTGCCAACTCCAATGGTTCCATTTTGCATGTGCTGATCCTATGCTCTCATGTAACATCTGAAGTCTACCACATATATTCTAGTGAAATTAGGCTATGATTCTTATATCAGTCAAAACATTAGGAAAGAATTAAAGTTTTCATTTCCCAGGGGGGATCAGAGAATAACATGTTAGGCCACTCACTGCCTGTCACTATCTGATATGCTAAGGATTAGGGCAAACTCGAAATTCAGGCTTTTCCAGATAAGGGCAGCTACTTCATGAAACAGTAGCTTCTTTCTTTGTGTGAAAAATTAATTGAATATATTGCCTTAATCTTAGGCAGATGAAGGGGTATTGTACACAGCCCCCAAAAATTCAGCAAAATTAAGACAAGATGTAATATTTCCCATCCTGTTAACTGAATAGTGCTTAGAGGAGAGAGTTTAAAATCAGTAGATTGCAACTGCTTCACTCCTGTATCATATTCTGCCTTGTTTTGCTTTGTCTTCCTGTTTTGGCTAGCTAACCTGCAGGAAT
>NW_010107391.1:0-7999 GCF_000699245.1 Pterocles gutturalis | reverse complement strand
CAATCTCTGTTGTTCCCTTTTTCTTTAAATCTAAAAAGGGAAACCTTGCAATGACCTGTCATCACCCGATGAAATTACCCTGTTTTCTCTCTAAGATAACACTGAGCAGTGACAATACGTGACTGCTGTCCTGCCAAAAGGTAATATTGGAGACTGAAGTGGGCATAAAGCAGAAATTTTCCATGAAGAAAAAAATCAAATAGGGTTAGAAGAGACTCTGAAGTTCTCTGTTCCACACACCTGACCTGTGGCAAGATCGTTTAAGGTATTCAGTAATGAAGACCCTAGAATTTTGGCAGGCTACACTATCTTTAGTGCAAATGGGTTCAGTGGATTTAACTAATCAACAGCCACATCTCTATTAACCCTGTTAGCCCTGAGCACTGATCAGCTGAAACATTATTTGTAGCAAATAGGCCCAGTAAGATATTCAAAACATGTCAAATGACCCGTCCTTGGCCAAAACAGCCTGATAATTCTTGGGAAGAACATACCCTGCTCCTGCTCTACAGGCTGAGGACACAGTTTAATTTGCTCTGCCATGTCTTCTTGCAAACACTTGCTTTTCTGCTCTTCTCCATGTTGAAGTATAACATCCCTGCCTCAGGTCTCATTCAGTACTGGTGCTAGGCTGGAGCTGGCATTATGTTGACTCGCCATTTATAGTGTGACTCCCAGTCAAGTTTCTACTATACAGGCCTAGATGCACAGCAGTAAATCTGTATGGTTTTGCCTGTCTGCAGTCCCACACTGTTTTATGCAAAGTGTTTTATCTCAAAAAGTACCTCAGCCTTTTTCCTTTCATTCCACTCATGACATGAAGCTTAACCCTGCATGGAAATTAATGCTTCATTGACATAAAGATGACTCTATTTCCCTTGGGAATTAAGCTCTTACGAAAGACAATTATGAAAAACGATTGTTCATTTTACTTCCCAAAGAATGACCTGCAGCATCTAGGAAGCCTAGCAGAAATCCCTCCTATTATAAACCTGAATTTTCAAAAATCCAAAATTTTCAAAAGTTCATTTTTGTCTTAATTTTGTTCTGCTGAAATCATCAGTAAGGTCACGCTAACTGCACTGGGGACAGAGCTAAGCAAACCCTGACCACTCCTGGAAATCCCATTTGCAATTGTTATCACCCTGGAACAATAATGGATAGAAACCAACTGCTAAACAATGGGTTGGGAAGGAGGATGCTTTGGGTCTGGAGGCCAGAACTGAGGGTGCTTTTCTGCCACAAAAAAAAAAAAAAAAAAAAAAAAAAAGAAAAAAAGAAAAGAAAAAAGTTTTTAGCATCTCTAGCAGTAAAATCTTCCACATAAGCAATTTACAGAAGTGCATATTCAGACAGAAGGCCCTCTGAGTTCAGTTGAGATCTGATTCATTACAAACTGACTGTGAACTTTAGGATCTTACCTGTTGATCCTGATCAGCCTGCTTAGGTACTACACAGAGCTGCGTTACTGGGAAGTTTGAATGCCAAGCAGGAGGGTGAATATTCTTCTCTCTGATGGAGTTAATTTTGCATGCCCACAAGTTTACACATAGGCATTTACTTTGACTAGTTTTGTAATTAGATCCTGGACATACCAATATTCTCCAAAAGAGCTAATATTTTGTATGCAGCCTACTGTGCCAAATATTTCCTCACCTTATAACATCTCTACTTTGGATCCCTTTCCAAGGGTCTATGCTATTATATGTGCAACCTGCTGAGGTTTGTTTTTGTCAAGGGCAGCACTTGGCCTATTTGCCTGGCAATATTTTTACCCCTGGTCTGGTATTTCTGACAAAAAATCTGCTTCTGTATATGGCAACAACAGTAAATAGACTTCCCTGCTTTCCCTGTTCCTCTGTTGAATGATATGCACCTGATGAATAGGATTTGTGGCAGAAAATGAATAAATTTTCTGATAGAGGATTGTCAAATATTGGCAGAGCAGGACTGTTGCTATAGGGAAGAAAAAAATCCCTGGGCACTAATAAATCCTACGTGTTAAACTATTCATACCTTCTTTGTAACCTCCACTAATATTTTCCTGTCACCCAAGATTTCCCTGGTAGGCTTTCTACTTCTTACCCTTTAAAATTTTTTGCTTAGTTGTTCTTTAAGGATATTTTTTTCTTAGGGGGAATTAATTCTTTCTATGATCCTATTACAAATTCAAATCAGTTATTTTATGCTAGTTTGCCTTATTTTATGCTAAATTGCATAATTCATTGTGATTGTGCAGTCAGTCATTTTAAATTGAATCGAGTGCTTTGATCACTGCCAGGGTTACTAGGCTTCACAAACTCTGAGATTTGTGGCAGGAAGCCTGGATCAGCTGTCTGTACAGTTGGGTAGGCTCAGGTTCAGGTCTTGGCAGGGTATATGCTCGCAGCAGAATACACTGATTGCCCAAATATGTTGGCTTTTAGCCTAGTTCTATCCCACACAGAGGAGCTCAGGCCCCTGGCAACTCAGAAACTCATGAAATCGGAAATGGAAAACAAACAGATTGTCATTTAAATACAATGCCAGGAAAGAACCTGAAACAGCAGTATATCCACTTCTGCACAAATTGTAGAAGAAATCTAGGAAAAAGGATCTGTGGCTTCCAGTGAAACCACTGGTCAGAGAAAACTTGGTAGGGGGAAGGCAACCAACAGGACAGTATATTATGAAATTTGGAAGGAACTGTGCCAGTGGCAGCTTAGTGCTATAGACTAAGGAGAGCTTAAAGTCAAATCAAATTAATGCCCTAGCTGCTTTGATGGAGTCTGTACGTGTTCATCTGTATGGAAACCAAATCTGTATGGATTGAAATCCGGGGCCTCAGCAGGGAGAATATAGTGCTGGGTCTATATCATTGGTGACCCAATCAGGACAGTGCCACTGACTGTTATGTGCAGAGACAGATCAGGTCAAAGAGGCAGCAAGGGCAGAAAACACAGCTTTACTGGATTACTTCAATTATCCCCATCCTAACTAGGCCAATGTCACAGGAGAGCATGAAGCACAGTTGAAATGTTTAGATTCTCTCTGTGACTGCTGATTGAGTGCACAAGAGGAAGGAGCATCCTTAACTTGATGCCAAGATACGTCCAGGATCAGGCTGAAAAAATCTGGTTTTGGAAGTGCTGCTCTGTAACAGTGGCCATGAGGTTCGCAGGTCACTATCCCAATGGGGTTCTCTACAGATCCACCACAGCCACACTCGGCTTCAAAGATAACCGTGTTGAGATGAGGGAGTTCGTTTAAAAGCAACCAAAAGGAACAGTAAAATAATTAAATCTTACTAGGCAGCGCTAGAAGGACATGGCACTGTTCAAGGGAGGAACAGAGAAGTACTTGAAAGGGAGATCTAGGTCTGCTTTCAGAGGTAAGAATTAAAGAGCTTTCACAGATAGCTTAGAGGAGAAGTGATTGAGTCAACCGAAGCATGCGTAGCTCTGAGAGGGTGGAGGGAGTTTAACTGTCCATCACCCCTCCCAATCAAGAACTACTGTCAGTCAAACGGATCTAGCAGAAACCAGCTTCAAAACAAGTAAAAGGATGTGGCTTTTCAGACAACAGAGAGCCACTCTGTCAACTTCCTCACCAAAGGGGTTTGTGGGTGAGAACATTTCAACACAGTTCAAGGGGAGATCGGTCTTGGAAGAGAGAGATTTTATGCGTTACCAAACATACAAATCATAGTAGGCTCACAAAGTCTCCTTAGCTGAAAGTGACTGGAGATGGGAAAACTCTAAAGGAGAAATATCATATAAGTTTGCTCTATTCTTAGTCTTCCCTAGGCATCTGTTTATGGTTACTATTTTTTTTCCCCAGATACAACATTTATTGTGCCAGGAAAAACATTACTTAGTTCAGGGAGGCTCAAGGGAGGACCAGCGAGTCACAGGGAGAGTTTATTCTGTCCTATTTTCGTAGAGGATGGTTATTATTAGAGACAGAATGTTGGGATAGATGAAGGAGAGTTCACAGGGGCTGCACTGCTCCAAACCAGCATGGCAATCTATTTTCGAAGCCCGTAGGGAAACTGGTTGCAAGTGAGTTTAACCCTGTGAGTAGAAGAAAGCAACTCAATTGAGTCACCTGCCTCTGTGGCTCCTAGCTGAGACCTGGCCACAGCTGTCAGAGGCACTATGGGGTGCCCGGGAGCCCTGGTCAGCCCTTAACTCATCAAGCCCAGGTTTTTGAGACCCAAATGATACAAAAGTCATAGAAATGGGCAAGGCAATAGGAGTGATGAAATCCACATATTTTTACAGGGAAAAATCCTTTTGATGAGTCCACAGTCGTCACGGGAGAGAAAAGCAGGAGAAAATTGCCAAACAGCTGTACATAAGTCACTTGTCAGAATTTCAGAAAGCAGAATTTCTGCAGCTTCAGCAAAGTGTGAATCATACAATGCCAATCTCTGAATTCAGGGCCATAACATCAAAGATACTGGTAGTCCCTCAAGAATATTTGTCCAACTGGAGTAGGGAATATGAAGACTGCTTTGTGCTGTGTTTCAAACCAATTCATATCAGTATTGCTGCTTAAAGCAAAAATTATGTATAGATTCCATCAGATTTGCCTTGAACTGACAGATATATCAGCATATATTGTCTTACAGGCCTGCCTGCCTTTGAATAGACGTGAACTTGATAACACAGGTGGTACCAGTCTTGCTCTTTGCCTGTAGTATTTTTGGATAACCATATAAATATAGGCAGCACTAATTTGTATGCAATCTAAGAATCTTCCCATGTTTTTAAAATGGATGAAATCAATAACATTGTGTAGAAGTTACATTTTTTGTTAGAGACTGAGGGCATCAGTGTCCATGCTACAGTGTTTTACATTCATCTTTAGAATTCTAAAGAAGATTATAATTTTCTATTAAGCTTAATAAGAGGGTCCAAAAGTCCATAGAAAAGCTCTTTCTTTTTTTAAATTGAAACCTCTTGTGCTTTTCTGCAAGGGATTATTTTACTCAGTTTTCAAATAGCAGACCACACACTAATTTGCTTGCTCAAAAACCCATCTCACATTGCATGGTCTGAGGAAACAAACACTGAAAAAGAGTATCTACTGCTTGTATGTTTTACTTAACTGTTTTGTAAGAAAGCAGCCTGCATAAAAGCTTGACCTTTTGAATTATTTCAAAGACTCAATGGACAAGTTGTATCTAATATTTCTGTACTTCTAAGAGCTTGCTTCTTTAGTTAGTGAATCATCATTAAAAGTTACAGAAGCATTCAGCAATTAGATTCTGCATGTTCTCTTGGTAATTATGTCATGAATATAATTATCAAACTAAGTGAATACGCACATTTACATTCCTTTTTATGAGAAGGCAAACATCAGTGTCTGGCCATACTTCATAATGTTATCTGTAGCACTCTTTTTTTTTTTTTTTATTCAATGCTGCTTTAAGTAAAAAGACCAATTATTACAGATAACACATGGTAATAATTGAACCTCTCAAGAAAAATACTTCTTAATTACTGTATGCCTGAACTGGAAAGAAAATAAAGAAAACAAAGATCTACATATGATTTATGGTACTTTCATCAGATGAAAGTTCCCTATAAAGACTATGACCAAAAGCTCTTCTGTAGTCTTTATAATCATAGCCTTCTTGGAGGCACTGGTAAAACTCACTATAAGCTCAGTTACGTTCCTGACAAAATCGTGTGCCAGCAAATAGGAGATTCAGTTGGTAATGGTCAAAGTTACACTGATTTTGCTCATCTGTTTTTAAAGTGCACTGAGTACACACAAGAAAAGATACTGTCTATTCCCTCCATTCCAAAGAAAAAGCATATTCAGTTTTTAATATGCATCCATATAGCACATTAGGATTAATCGAAATCCCATGGAAGTAAATGGAAGCGATTTCATTAACTTCAAAGAATTTGGACTAAGTTTGTGGTTTGACATCACTAATGTAAATGTCAAAAAAATTTCAATCCATGAATAATAACATGATGCAACAAAGTGGATGTAGAGTGAAAAGACAAATTTGTAAAGTCCAGATTCTCTCCCAGTTAGTCACACTAATTAGAACCTTATTGTTGAATAGACACATTCATTTCTTTAAGACTACTCAAGATGTTTACAGTACTCCTCAGCAATAAATGCAGCAGAATCTCTAAATAAAATTAGCCTGGAGAAAAGAACATTCATTTTTCCTTTTATTGAATTAAGTTTCCATAAACATTTATATGAGCAGCATTTTGTTTTCAGGGATGCCGGCAGGAAGAGAGTCTGAGGAATAATCATTTGGCTGGGCTATCCTGTGATGATTTTACGTAGGCAAATTTTGCACTATATGAATGAAGGTATGAATAACATCTATTTTGATTCAACAGCGGTTCTTTCAAAGACAGAAAGATGCATTCATCCCCCAAATTTAATCAAATTTAATTCAGCAGAAACACTGAAATATGTGTTTGTTAGTGAGGCAAATGTGTTCCTTTAGAGATATGCATTTGTAATGAACTGAATTTCAAAACTAACAATTTTTTTTTCAAATTCTTAAATTCAATGTTTTATTCTAAAATAATCTAAGTTCAATATTTACTATTAAAAAAAATGTAGGGAAACATTTTCTGGCTGAAGCAAGTTGCAAAACTCAGTCCACCTCAATCTCACTCAAATAACAACAAAAAAGAAAAATGCACCCAAGGATTTTTTACTGGTACTTATTTCACACAGCCAGCTTGAAAGCACTTTATGTAGAACCCCAGGGGACTAAATGGGATTTGAGAGACTTAGTGCTGCTTTCAAAATTTGGCTCACAAACACCTCTTTCCCCACTGCCACTGAGGTTTGTTAAATATATGTTTCTGCAAGGATGTGTACAGAGTGTAGAGGGATTTTTAGGGATCCATAAGCTAGCTCTGGGAGAGCTTGTACATTGGTTTGGGCCAATGCTGTGTTGTAAAGAGGTGACACAGGAAGGGGAGCTCTGCCCAGGCAGCCCCCTGCCCTCAGCAGGGTTTGGTAATTCAAGCACACCGTGCACAGGCACAGCTACACTGCTCCTGGCCGGGCACTGGTGGTCGCCAGACTGGGGACCTCACCATCATGCTGAATGGCATAGAGTGGACTAGGTGACATTTTCTGGGTGGTGATGAAAGGACCTGTGCCAGAACACATAGGAAGAATTCCCTAGGTCACTAGAGAAATATTAATACATAAGTGAGCAAGCAACAGTAAAAGTTCTCTGTATCCCATGTTGGCAGGTGCAAGTGCCAATGGGCTTTATGAACAATAGCTGATTAGAAGCAGGATGTTCCAGACTCTCACCAGCCCATTTACCTTTAGATCTACCCTTTCCAAAAGACCTCTGTGTTCTGTACGTTTTCCATTCTTATTACAACCAGTATTCCATCTACTCTATCTCTTTTGAGCAGTTCCCACAAATAAATGCTGATGGCCGCTGAAGAAAAGTCTCTTAAATGTTCGTGGAGCTATGCGTTGCTGCAGGGTGAGCTACAGAAACCTCCATCACAGTGGAAAACACGTGTGCTTACTCTGTTTCCTTAGAGGGCTAGGCAATCTTGTCTGTAAGAATTTAACAGTTCTGTCCACAAGGTACATGCTGTCATATCTTCCACAATGAATACATTCTGCTTCTTGCAACCTCAGTCTGGCTGTACTTCTCAGACTTTCTCTTAATGTCTTCAGTGTATTCTTGTTACTTCATGCTTCTGTAAGTTTTCTGAAGACATGGTTCTCACTTAGCCTTGGCAGTGCTGAGCAGCCCAAGAGCTAAGGATATTTGTGATTTACAGACCACATGTGCTTCCACCTAAAGGATGCAGTTCAGTGGCCATTTTCAGAGCATGTGTAGTGAAGCAGAGCCCGTACCAATACACACTTCTTGGATTATGCCAGGAAAAAAAATAAATTACGAAAAAACCCCAAAAGCTGCCCTAACTTTCTCATATTGACCAAATTAGGATTCCTTTTCTGTGTCACATAATGTTTCATAGAATCATTAAGGTTGGAA
>NW_010107390.1:35755-54068 GCF_000699245.1 Pterocles gutturalis | reverse complement strand
AACAATTTCTGAGGAACATTTTTGATTAACATTAGCACTGACCTGGCAGTTAGATAGAATTAAGCGATAAAAATGTGCAAATTTCAATGCTTAAAGACTGCACTGTCTGACAGATATTTCTTCTAGAATATTTTCTGCTTCCTGTTTTCTTTTTCTTTACACTATAATCTCCACTGTGGTCTGTCTTCCTTTTTCTCAGAGTAAGATTTTTAAATATCTACATTGCCATTTATGTACCTATCCAAAATATACGAAAGCTATCTGGAACCAGTAGTTCTGTCTGAGAAGAATTAAGAGACACTGGCACTGAGGAAAGTTGGCACTGTGCCCTCTTCAAAATCTGGTCATTTATTCAGAAGTCTAAATAAAAATTGTTGGGTCCTCAGCTTTTTTGTGAGGTTTGGCTCTTTCCCAACACTTGCCATGAAACTGTCACATGAATCATTTGGAGCTGTTTATTTAGCTACATTAGAAAGAGTTTGGCAGTAATGACTCCTGTAAACAATGGATCAGACAGAAAAGAGAAAGATTCTGCAGAGTCTGAAGATTAGGATGGGAGAATAACTGCCACTGTCTTCCAAAATTACTCACTATCTCAGTACATTTGATTTTTAGGCTTCCCACATCAAGGCCTCTTTAAACAGGACTACATTTCCAGGGACTTGAAATCATGACCTTTCAGATTTCTCAAATTTACAGCAGCTATGTCACAGTCTGAACTGAGTGAATTCACTTATATCGTTATCTCCCTTACCTTCATTTCAGATATGTGTCTAATGAAGTAATGTTTAGCTATGTTTAATTAGGGGGGATTTCTAATTTATTCCTCAGTCTTCAGAAGAGACTACTTTATTTAGCAAGATACTTTTGAAAGAAACAAAAGCACAGATTAAAGTTGTAGCATTTTCTATGGAGGAGGTATAAAAGCACACACATGCACACAAACTGTACGAGTCAAAAAGCAATATGAACGATTATGTCACCATTCTACTAGAGAGCAGACAACATCACAATGTGTGGTGGATACTAATCCAGCCATACATAATGTCAGCCACAGGGAAAAGCTCACACACTATACAGTAGGTCAAGAAGAGTTCAGAAATAATTCAGTTGGAACCCTCCCAGCTATTAGTAACATGGATGTTTCAGTATGAATGGTCCTAACACAAAGGTAAATAAAGTATCTTAAACATTTTTCCCATTTTCAGGTCTATATGTATGTGTAGGTGAGCCAAATATAAAGTTGGATAAAAAGAAATGTATAGTATAATGTACCTTAAAGCTAAAAAGCTGCAAACATACAACTATCCTGTTTGAAATGACTGTACATCATGTGCATCATAGATGAGGACAAAAGATCAAGACAATTGGCTAAGGTATAGTCAATACATTCAGAAGTTATTATAGCTAGACTAATTTAAACCCAGCATTTTTGTGCAGAAAAAAAATAAAAAATCAATTTCTGCTGTTAACTTGTTTTATGTTATTTTCTAAGTGTTTTGCTGAAAATCTTCAAGCTGAGAGCTCCAGAGAACTGCAGCCTCAATAACTTCTAAGACCATGGGCAACTGTACTTCTCAACTATGCACTTCAACATACCCACAACTTGTCCTTCTCCCCAGCTTTATATAGCAACAGGTTGATCCTGTCTTGTGAAAGTGCAATGATCCTTGATCTCCTTTCAGCTCTGTTTTCTATTATGAAAATCTGGAACACAAAGAAAGGAAAACAGTAAGATTCTATTTAAAACCGTTTTCGTACTGATTTCCTCGCTTTCATGTCTGACTGTGCTCTCTGCATTAAGCAACTTGCCAAAACTGTTTCTTCTGTCGTTCCCTGTTTGGAAGAGGACCTGATGAAGTGCTTGGCTTTCATTCTGCATGAAAGATCTTTATTTTGGTTTATGTGTTGTGTTGGATGAAGCAAAGAAAACAGAAAAAAGGAAGAATTGAAAAAGTCCATGCAACCTGCTGTAACTCACTGTCTTGGTCAAAATATAAAAAAGGTCTAGCTTTGAGATGAATATGCCTCACAGCTGTTTTAAGTGCCCCATTATGCCAAAAGACCACAAGGTGGGTTGCAAACTTGACAGTAGTTAATCCCTAAAACTTCAGACAAACCTGAACAGCACACACCTGTGGTATCAGTGAGAAATCACAAAGATTTTATCATGTTATCTGACCTCTTTCCCATCATATTTTCAAAAAAATGAGGAAAAAATCCCCAGAAACCATCAACAAGTGAGAAGCCTGGCTGCGGTCAGTGCAGTTTCTCAGCACTCACTTTAGGCTTACTCTGCATGGTTTCTTTTTCCATTCTGGGTGCCGCTCTCAAGGGGCTTGCCTGAGAGGTTTGAAATTAGACTAAAAGGGTTCTGCCCCTTATTCTGACCTTGCACTCCAGGTAGTTGGAGATGAAGGCAGATGGAATCTCATCTCTTGAGTTCCATCTCCCATGTTCCTTATCCTCTGTGCTCTTTCAGAAATTCATCTCTCCGAGGTTTTAAATGTGCTGCCTCATTATTAGCAAATCTCTACCACACAGCAACCACAACTGTTCTCACTTTCTGAAAGTGCCTTAGGTCCTCTAGCCTCTGTCAACACACCATGTGGAGTTATTTTTTCTCTCGTGCCTAGTTAAGAAGTTATTGACTGCTACTTGCACTTTGTAGTGGATTGCTTTCCACTGCCTATATTTGCATTTCTTTTGTATTTTAGACTCTGCGATTTCTCTTCACATGGATACTGTTATTTGCAAAGTGTGAACTGGTGTGAATGTCAACATACTTTGCTGGACACTGCCTCAGCAATTTATTTTCTCATCACCTTAACTAAATCCTTGTAGTCTACCAGTTTTTCAACCAGTTGCTGGAAAAGCACCACAAACAGCTCCTGCAAGGTTTTTGGTTATGTTATTGCTATTTGGTCAGTACTTTGTTACAGAATTTACCCATTTGTTTCATTCCTGGTTTTCAGAACCGAATGCTTGTTAACAATCATTGCTTTTGGAGATACTCTTCCAACTTTGCATGAGCTTAAAGGTAAAGTAAATCAAAATTTCCTCTTGCCTTAGAGTTTACCAGAATATCCCTTCTGGAATTTCCAGCCTGCATGACTAAGGCTGTTGAGTAAAACCACCCATATTTACCACCTCACGAACAAGTGAGGTGACATCTCTTCAGGTGACAAAATTTGCTAATATATGTAATGATGTGTGCTGTACAATGCAACTAACAAGTTTGAAGCAACAACAACAACAAAAAAGAAAAATATGCAACAAGGAAACAGTGCAGGTTTTTATGCAAGTTTTTTCAAGACCAGTGACCAGCTGAGACACAGTTGCCTGTGACAAGGTTCAGCTTTACAGCACATGCAAACTTAAAAAGGCAGGTTACATAAGTCCAGAACTGCTACAAAATACCTGTACAGAAAATTTGCTGCACAAGAGATACACAGGATGGTAGAAGAGGAAATCCTAGAGATGGACACCTTGGGCCATCCATGAGTATAAGTTTTGAAATTTTATTCTGTTCCAGCCTGAATTTATCTACCTACAAGATTAACTTGCAGATTAATAGACCCTTAAATCTGAAACCAGCTCATCATCTTGCATTAAATGAAACAAGGCTATTTTGGATAGTTTTTAACAAAGGGTCAAGATAAAGTGCAACCAAGGATATTAGTGCAATTATTTTTAAAAAAGCTTAACAGTATAGGGTTCATACCTTACAGTTTATCTGTCTGCAGTTACACGGGAAGAGGTTAGTGCATTAGCTTCCTTAAAAAAGATGATGTTTTATTACTTTCAGCAGACACACTGAATTGATTAAATTCACAAGCTACAGAAATGGTTTCTGACAGCCAGTAGCTACACACTGCAAGGACAAAGCTTGTTAGGAATGAACTCTAAAGCAATACAAACTGATAGCAAAAGGCTTTTTGCTAATCTAGAGAAGACTGACTTGAGATTTTCTCCTTTATAAGGCAAGAATAAGCTGCTTGAACCTTTTATATTAACGGAGCTGTCTGCCTTTCAGCTCTTGGTAGTTTGACCAGGGTGTAACAGATTTGAATGTGTAAGTTACTTAAAGATTCCACAAGAACGCACAAACAATCATGTTGTTCACTAGTATGTTCCAGGAGAAATCAGAGCATGCTTTAATTGTTTTTTCTGCATGATTGCTGAGATGCTGAGGAAAGAAAACTCTTAAAAAGTGCAGGTTATACTCCATTACTAAATTACTGGCAACAGGTGACCATCAACTGAAAAAGAGCCACTTCATAACATAAACAAACCAATTGCTCAGTATCACTAGAACACTTTGATCCCAGGAGAAAAGAGCAAGCTAATTGCTTATATAAAATTGGCATTATTATATCAGTCCAAGAGAACTGTGCATAATGATATGCCAAAGGTATATACGCACCATCAGTCAATTATGCGTCAGAATGCTCACACACAGCCTGGTGTGCAGAGCAGCACGTTTAAGTCAACTAGAATTCATGTCAAGTGAAAAAAGACTACATTTTAAAATCAGTCTAAAGCAATGTTTCAAATTCATTTTCGCCCACATGTGATCTCCTACAAACAAACACCAACTTGTCATTTTATTCAAACAGATAAGTGGCTTTGTAGTTTTTGATATAACAAGTCAAGCAACTTCTTGAGTTTAGTGATTCTGATTGCAATTTTTTTCAGTTCTGTGTGGCTTTGTTTTCACAGAAAGAGCTTTGATGAGCAAAAGGTAAGCAACATAAACCATGTGATTAACGTTATCATAAAATACTTTATATGTCATTTTTGCAGCAAGTACTTGAAAACCTTGGGTTCAGCGATTACCATAATTGCTATTACCACTTTCATGGAGCTTTTCCCCAAAACACTTACACAGAGAATGGTTTTATCTTGTTTAAACCTGATAGGCAAAAAGTAGGTGGTGAAAGAACTATAATGAAAATTCTCTAGGCAAACAAGCAGTGTAGTGCAAAACAGAAGCAATATTTAAAGCAAATTGAAATGCAATTGAATGCAATTGAAAAAAAAACAGGTAGTCAGCAAACATGTCTTTCTTTCTTATTAGAAATTTCAAAAGTAATATAACATTCAAGTTAAATGGCTTAGAAGCTTTAAAACTTTCATGATTCTACTTAAAAAGTAAGAAAAAATACACACATGTACATTAGTTATTTTTTTTCTCTCCTCACAACATAAGAAAAATACTGTTATACTGTTCCAAATTCTGAAAAGCACACATTAAAAGTAAATATTTTCTGATGCTCTGCCTTTATATTGAAGAGCAGTCCACATCATCCCTAATTCCTAGGATTCTCATCTTTCAGAAAAGTGCAAATTCAGCATCAAATCCAGACTCAAAACTCAAACTCACGTCCAATATGAAAATACTTATAATGTACATTTTTCTCTGTCTAAACAGTGACTGAAACTCATAACAAATCTCAAATCACTACATTTATGAAAGGAAAAAATGATCTGCTTTTCAGCACAAAAAATATTCAGTATATGGTGGAACAGAATTAGAAATTTGGCTTCTGAAAGTTGAGGACATGAGATTACAATGGATAAGGACATTCTGTTTAATATTTTCCTCAACCTGTATCTAGACATGTAATTTTCTACATGTAGTTCTAAGAGAAAGCTGACCTCAGAATTCCCTGAGGCATGCTCACAGGACAGATCGTGGCTGGATCACCAAGTAGGAAGGTTGCTCTCTCGGGATTTGTGTTCATGGCTGTAGAGTTGGTTTTAATCCCAAGGGCTGTGTGCAGCAACATTTATTTCAGTATTATTTTAATAGCATGTCCCAGAAGATTCAAAAAACATACTAACAAGGGATAAAATAATGAGGTGATATATACTTGATTGACAATGAGGGAAAGATCAAATCTGTACCATTCAAAATTCAGTAAGCATTGCTCAAAATGCACATAAAATATTTTAAAGGAACAAAAAGAAGATAAACATAAAGGAGATTCTGATATTAGCAGGGGGATTTTTCAGTAGTTCATTTAGCATAATAGGATAGATCAGAATACACAGAACAGATAAAAATGTCAAACAAACTTTAGCTATGTTTCAGCAGAATTTCAGCCAAGCAGCTATACTTTGCATACGTTAAATGTAGCAGCAAAACCTTGTAAGTGCATTGTAACCAACAGCCAGATCAGAATTTTATTTTTTTTTTAATTTAAGCATTATAGGTTTCTGGGTGTATATTATCAAACTATCTAATTTTGCAACCCATAAATGACACTCAGAGTTTAAAAGAGCTAACTGTATTTTTTTCTGCAAATGCAGAAAAAGAGGGAATCTGTAGAAAAAGCCCAAAAATTATATTTATAAAAGCAAACTGTTCACTATACAGACACAAATTCCTTCTTGCCAGAATATAATTGTGTTTCAATTTTAAAATAATATGACTATCTTGAAATAGTGTTGTTAGAATTAGCCATTACGGAGCTAAGACCCAAATAATTTAGTATGACCTTTAAACGAACATTATTATTTCCATAGCAGTACGATGTATACTGAAGCCTCATTTAATTATCATCAGTTTTACAAAAACCCAGCACTAAAGAATAAGGTAAAAAAATGTGCAGCTCACAGGCATGGCCATGCATTTTTCACTTTATGTTTTACTGTGCAATATTCCTCATTCCCTCATCGAGCAGAAAAGTACAAGCAAATTCGTCACACTTTACCACCATTTTATCAGTTCAGCTCATGCTATTGTTAAGTGGAAGCATCATCTTTGTTTTTATTATGAATGCAGCACCTAAACCAGGTGCACCTCATGCCTAACTATGCCTGGAAAAACCCTCAGAAATGCCACCACTGTTGCTGAGCTACAGAAGTGCTTTAGCAAATTCAAGCCCTTACTTTCACAGTCACATAACAGATTGCCCTGTAAAACCTGTAAGACTTCTGGTTTTGAGTCCAAGCCATAGGCACACTAAGAAGAGACGAGTGTCACACCCCGCGTATCATTGCTAGCTGGATAGCATCCAGTCAGAATTTGCATTCTTTCAAAAAATGAATGGATCTCAAAAGCATAGTCTTTCAAAAAGCAAAACAATCCCTGGATGACTTTGAGGAAATTTGTCTACAGAAAAAAAGATAACTTTCAGCTCTAGTCATCACTTTTTCTGACCCACTTTTCCAAGCTTTATTTCACAAAGAAACATCATATTTTTAAAAATTAAAATGGGCGATTGTTCTTCCCAGACTAGTAAGACTTGCTAGATATATACAACTACAAAAGCTGGATATTTGTGTTTGGTTGAAATGAGAAAAATTAAAAGGCAATAGTAACAATGCCATTTTGCCCAGACCTTGCTATTCTCTTCAAATTGAAGTGAAAGGTCAGTGATGAAAGATGGCTGAAAAATTCATGAACTAACTGGAAAGTGTCCTTGTAGTGAAACCCTTGAGAAATCAAGAAGCAGAGAAAGTGAATTAACTGAAGAGCCCTTTCTTTGGGCTGGCTCTTACTTGATTTCTCGAGGTTCCAAATTAGACCAAGGTCATATAGATCAAGAATTTCTCTGCTGATACAAAAATCTACTCACAGTATGTAAAAATATAAACTCCTCCAATCAAACAAGAAGTAGTGCCCAGGGAAATTTAAAGAAAGAAACAAAAAAACCCAAGGTGCTTTACTTGAATCTTACCATATGATAAGGGTGTGCCTCCACAGAAACGATCTGGACCAGGATATCTTTCCCCATACTGTTTCATACCAAATAATAAGATTAGTTAAAAGATTACCTAAACTGTAAAATACTGGTGGCCTGCTGAATTCTGTCACCACATCCCAGCTGAGGTTAGAACATTGTAAAATGTCCCAGGTAGCGGTTAATAATGAGATGTTAGGCATTCATGCTTGAAATTGTGGGTCATTTTTGATTAAACATCTCACAGAGGAAATAAGGCATGGCATTTTCATAGTGAGTTTGTAGTGTATTATGAAAGTGCATAAAAACTAAACTTGTTAGAGGTGATATATATAACTAACAGGAAGTGACAGGGGAAAACCAGTTCAGCTAAACTGAGACTTAAATGAATGCTGTTCAAAATTCGTGAAGGATACTCTATCCAGAGAAGTGAGCTAAGCCTCTTGTAGAATGGTAGTTTAGTTTAAGTTTCCGCATTCAGATTAGGCCTAGAAACAGAATTTTTTTTTGTTGCTTGTTTCTGGAGTTACTAAAAGATGCACATTTAAAAATGTGTGAATTTTAAAAGATGTTATATGCACAGAAGTCCTGAGAATTTTTTGTGGGTAGAGTTGGTTCTCCAGCCTTCTGGGTTTTTTTCCCAGAAATATTTTGAGAGGAAGAAAGGTGTTATGATTAAGGCACCAGATGCTTTCCATTCTAATTTCCTGACATTATTAATAATTCCTGAATGACCCAAACAAATCAATTTATTGGGGTAAAACTTATTTTTCTACTTTCTGTCTTCCCTGTTCATCAAACGTATTTTGTCTCTGATCATCTCTTTTTGCACATGAAATGTTAATCACAGCTAGAACCTGTAGGCACCACAATAATGCAGACCAATAGCAGACGTATCCTCCGAGATAACAGAATATCCATATTATGAAGGAGAATATTGGTTTTTGGTCTAGAAACAAATACAGAAACTTCAGTGTTTAAGATCAATAAAGAGTGACCAAAAGGTTGGCAAAATTTTCTCCAGTAATTCAGCTTACATGTCATGGAAGATCAACAAATTATATTAAAGAAAACAACTTGCTTCCAATTTTTGACTAATGACATTATTCCTTCCACCTCCAGTTGAACGCAGATAAAGTAAGGAAAGGAACTTTTCAGGATTGTACAACCAAAATATTTACAATTCAAGCAACAAAACACAAAAATTAATCATGAAATTGGTTCAAAACCAATAAATTGTGCTCCGGTTTTAGAGTCTTGAGGTGTCTAATGCTTTTTTTTTTTTTTTTTTTTTTTTCTTCTGCAGCATATGGGAGCATGTGGTCTCTTTAAAAAGTAGGGCAAAAAGCAAAAAAATACCACTTCAACCCATGATTCTTACCTTTCACAAGACTACAAGGTGAAGGACTATGAAGGAATAAATACCAATACTGTCTACATTAGCAATTCCATTCACTCTGATAGGGCATGGTGAAAACCTTTATTGCAGCAGGGCACTCAGTATATGTTAAGGGAGGGATCATCTCTCAAATGCAAACAGCTGACACATTTAATAGAAATTATCTGCTATATACCCCAAGGCTGTATTACTCACCAAGAGTGCAAAGTCTTTCAAATGTTAAGATTCCTTCCTGTTCTGAGGGATCTAAACACAGGAATGTGTGGGGTCTTTCTGCCTTGCCTGTAGGTCCACTATGGAGGAAACACACATTTCAGCATCCACCCTTGACTCCGCCACGGCCTTGCCTAATTGGCACACATGGAGGAAAGCCAGGTATGCATCATGACCTTCAAGGGAGGGAAACTGCAATGCATTCATACATTCCCTTTGGGGCTGTAGATGATCAGGACCATTGGTCCTGCTAAAAACCATACTCAGGAACCAGGGCTGAAAACTGAAGCTGGAATGGATAATCAGCAGTTGAGAGTGGAACATACATGTAACAACTCAAAATGATCTTAAATGCTTAAGGACCCTTGGTAAGACACATCCATCATGCTATTGATTCAGAATCAGTCCTTTTAAACCTCCATATGTTTAACTACAGCTAAGAAGGAAATTGCCAAGACCAAGATTTATACAAATCTGCAAGTATGAGCTGTGACAGACCATAAAAGATAATTACTAGTATTTGGCAGATTAATTTTAGCTGTCTTCAGTCTGTGCCTATGGTATATTTTATAGAATTAATCTTTCATACAATTTCACGTCTGTACTGTATTACCAGCATGTATCATTTCATTTAAACTTTCTCAGCGAACAGCATGAGTCCTGCTAGAGTTGGGAGGTAACACAATTAAGTCCATCATGTGTGTTCCACAGGCTAAATATAGACAACAACAAGATGACCTTTTGCAGATAATATTTCAGATGTTTTTTGGATTCTGTTCTTTACTTTATATCTTATTTCTTGTACTAGAAGAAACTTCTAAATGAGGATGCTGTAGAACTGTGAAGATCTGAATTCTCATCCTCTCAGCAAATTGCACAGGTACACCATGATGGATATGGGGACTTCAGAAAGGAAAATCATAATCTTTTTTACACTGCTGTGTTTAGGAATTCGATAAGGCCAAAAGACTGGTTTTTAATATTCACACCTACCAAATGCAATATTTTATATCCTATGAACAAGTCAATTAAAATTTATCTGGAAAATGCATTTGAATTTAAATTTTCTTAAAGTACAGTATCCCATAAAATGAGAACTGGAGATTTGCAAGTGTACTACCTCATAACATTAATACACCTTTGTTCACAAAATGTCACAAACGGGATTTTTAAAAATATCTATCACTTTATAAAAAACAAATGGCTTGAGACAGTAAAAATAAGATTACATGTGACTGATTTTATGCTTTACAATTTCTAATTGCTTCAGCTATCCCTAGTCCATCTTACCTGAATAAAATAAATATTTTAGGTAGCTTTCTTTAACAGGCTCTTAGACTTAATGTTTCTGCCTTGCTTCAGGACAACATCTTCTAATTGCTTTAAATCATCAGTGATGTCTCCAGCATTTTCACTGAACGTAGATTGATTTCAATTAACTTTCTTACGCTTTAGCATAAAAGCAGTCTTATTCAATTTGCCCTAATTAGATCATACAACCTCTTGAAGCTAAAGCAATGACAGTCATTAAAAGGTTGTACAAAGAAAGAGAGAGAATGAGAATCAAGGTTGTTTACTGCGTTAGTCCTTTTGTAATTTTGAAGCTGCAAGGAGAGTCTGTCCCTGTGACCGTCTGAATGATTTAAAACCAAATCCAGAATTTAGGACTTGTGGTATTTTACAGGACCAAATTTTGTGTCAAAATCAAGATAGTTATTTTGTTACTGCTGTGTTGACAAAGATCAGCTGCTGCCAATAATGCATCTGCAGCATCATTAGTTGCACAAGTCCCTGCTTTCCCACCTTTCAATGCATTGAGAAGGATATTAGTAATTAATGGATTGGTACATAAAGAAGATAAAAGTAAGGAAACTATAATAACATGTGTTTGGAATCTTCCTTCAGTATATATGACCTTGAAAATTTTCCTTTACTGCAAGCTGCACACAAAACAGGACTGAAAAAAGACAGATTATCTCTACACAGAAACTTCAGCTGGTTACTGATGCTAACAGGCAGGAGGCAGAAAATGGTATGCTGGCTGTAGACCAGCTGGTCTGGAAAGGGACATAACAGAAATTTTAGAAATGTTCTTGCAATGAAAAAGACAAGTTTGGCAGCCTTGGATGGTGAAAAGAGGAAGAGAGGAAATAATGAAATAATGGCCTCTAGCAAACAGGTCTAAGGGATCATGAGACTGCACAGAGTTATTAAGCCTGGTACTCAACTATCAACAGAATTATGTAAAAACTGCTGGTCTACAATATCCTCAAGAACAGTCACTGCTTTTCTCTAGCATTTCAAAATCTACAACCAGTCCAGAACCTCAAAACAAATCTACTACTTCTAATACAAAAGGCCGAAAGATGCAGAAGGAGAAAAAGGGAAAGCAAGACAGGGAGGAAGAGAGAAAGCGCTCTCAGTGTTCAGTAATCCTAGAAAAATACTCACACGTGCAGAAGATTATGAGATTTTTTGCTTTCTGGGGAGACTAAAAGGGCTGTAGGATCTCTCCCTGACTTCAGCACTGACCAGGTACGTAGTGTTCCATGCTGTTGTTCCTTATGCAGATATTTATAAAAGAGTCTGTCTTGGAGCACTATCTAGGCTGGATTCAGAGTTAGGTTCAGAGCCAGGAAACTATAGCTAGCTACAGCAGTTGAAAAGAACTCTCCTTCATACTACCATGTAAGTACAAATAAATTTAATCCCGTTAACCATGGGAGTCTGGGTCAAGCATATTTTAAGACTCAAGTAGTATAATATGTGTTGTGGGCAAAGCTGTGATCTTTTTATGTACTCCTCATACACAAGAATGCATCCATTGAGCCAGTAGCTCTCTAGAATTAGTTTATGTTCATCTGTTATAGGCAATGCATGTAACTCCATAACAGTTCTATTTAATTAAATATTACAATGTTGCAGAGTTATTGAGGTATAAATCTTAGTTCCATTGAAATAATATGAAAAAATATTACATTCATCCGTATCTGGAGTTCATAAAGGACAAAATTTTACACTCTCAAAGTCACAGGCATACAAAGGTAGCTAAAATACCATTTATCAATTTTCCAATGTGAATGAATTAAACACAGATTACACACTAATAAATTTGAGTAAGTAGGAACAAATATTTACCCATTATTTAGCCATAATAGCTTGTTTTCAAATTCAATTTTTCCAGTGAAGGTCTTTCCTAGAGTGAATTCTCCAGTGCTGGCACCTTGTGAACCTGCCAGAACAACAGAGTTATGGACCACTAATTAGCAAAGCAGCTCTGCCAGGATGTGATATTTCAAGTGAAATCAAAGAGTTGCTTGTGACTTTTTCTAGATCACACAACTTCCATCAGCATAGCTGGTGATCCCATCTGTTGCGTAGGTCACAAGCTAGTTAACACTCCATGTTACAGTTCCACGCTAGAGAGACACAGCCCTGCCTCTTGACTCCCACTTAGGGACTAGCATTTCTGTAATCAGAACCAGTGAATGTCAGACTGAATATGAAAGCTTTTATCTTTTGTTTAATGGGATTGGTCAGTGGGGCAATAAAAAGGAGTACCTTGAATTTGGCAGGAGCATTTCAGATACGTATTTTAACCCATTTTAGAAAAGATGTACTGGTATGATTCTGTGTGCTGAAAGATTTGTTTGGGAATAAACCAGACAAGAAAAATCTCGTTCTGGATTAAAATCTTCATGAAGTGCATTACACCTGTAAACAGAATTCCTCTCTTGTGGAACAGAAACATCACTAACATTAGGTCCTAGTACTTCTGTAGATGTGATGGGGTCCAAATGCATGTAGCTCAATGGAAAGTAGAGTTTCTGGTTTCTTTAGAAAATTTCAGTAAGTTATGGGGTCATTGGCCAAGGTAAATTTATTACCAAAGAGTTGAAATATTCTATTACTTTCATTGAGGTGGTGGGTGATGGACTATGTTAATTGTTTTCAGGAGGTAATAGCAAGTCACTGGAAGCAGATAGGAAAACATATCCTAAAATTTGCATTGGCCATGAAGACTAGCGTAAAAAACATGGACAGTATATTACATGTAAAACCAAATGTTTTAAAGCATTTCAAATATGTATTAAAATCCCATGGGATTTTTTCTATCCCTGTTTAATGAGGTACAGGAACAGAAAGAATACGCAAGGAAGGTGACATCAGTAGTGCAAACAGTGGTCCAGTAGGAAAAAAGGAATGCAGTTCCTTCATTAAATCTTAAGTATCAAAAGTTAAATTAAAGCATGTCATATTTCTCAAGTTAGGCCTGCAACCATAATAAACTTTGTGATCCTCTGCATATTTGTAAGCATACAAAGATAGCTGGGATGCTACACTATCACTATTACAACATGAATAAATTCAATACACTCAATCCACTGGGGAAATTCAGGAACCTGGTGATTGTTTGTTACCTTCCAACCTTCAGATATATTTAGATAGCTCTTTTTGAAAGATTTACTCTTTATCCCTAAAAATTTCAGTGTTTAACAGTGTAGAATGAATGATCATTGCAGGCTGAGGCAGAATTTGTAATTTCTTATGTCAGCAACACTCCTATTTCCCTCTTTACTGGATGTTTCATGTTTACTTAATTTCTTGTTCTTTAACTCTCACAGAGACACAGTGTGCTTCTTCATAGAAAAGAGAAAAACCCAATGTATTCACCTATGGTTTCCCAGTCCATTTAGGACAATTCCCTACAGTATATGTTTATTAATGATTTATATAGTTGTACTTTATATAGCAATTCCATTGTTTCCTTCAGATCACCATATTAAGCCTGGCATGTGAGCATAATCTGGGCATCCTGGTGTTTGTATTTCAGTGGCCTGCAGAGGACTTCCAGAGAACAGCATATTCTCAAACAACTGCCCATTCCCAAAAGATTTTACAGCCTGAGTTACAGTAAAATAATGCAGAGTGGAATAAACAGCCACTATAGTAAAATTAGCTTATATGGATGCACAGAGAGCTTTAGCTATGACTTCTCAACTGCCTTACTGTTGTCAGCTGGAAGTGTCTGTTAGATGCATTTATTTGCTGTACACTCTGCAGTTCTCCAGTACTTCCTAAAGAGGAAAAGTCTTCACCTACTTCGAGGAGACCTCAGCCCACCTCCAGGATAGAAGACAGAGAATTATTCCGCCATTTACTTTTTTGTTTTGTCCTTTGTACTTCATTAACACTCTCCAGAGCAGCTGACTCATTACCTTCAAAATGTTTCAGCTACATTATGACACTCACATAAGAAATATGGACACTCATAGTTGCAAAAGAACTAGAATCTTACTGGTTTTCTACACCACACACCTAATTCGATTGCACTAAGGAGCCTAAAAGGAATTCTGGGGGTTAGAATATATTTTGGGATGAGGGCAGGACTCTGGAAGGTGTTAATACCGAGGTATAAAGATGCCATTCAGTGTGTTCTTATGCTTCTTACTTGGCTGGATTAGCTACTTGTTTGTGATACAGTGATTATCTTTTAATTACCTTCAGAGTGGTAATCAAAACAAACTGACTTATCCAGTGATTACATAACAGGGATAGCACAGGACAATTAATTTGATTTTAAAGCCCAACAAGCTAATAGTGTATCAAGGAACCGTGCAGACCAGAATAATGTTCCTAGCTTTTACTATGATCTTAATTGTAGCATAAAGTTATACCTTTTTTTTTTTCCACTGAGCTTGAATTTAAGACCTGATTCAGTCCCTCTGCAAGCAATATAAAAATTCTTACACCAAATCAATCCAATATCATAATTTATACCGATTTCTATGTAAACAAGGTTTTGACTTAATGAAGCATGCCCAAATGTGATGGCTAAACTCTTCTTTCTTTCACTGAACAGATGTGGCATAGGCAGATGCAGTTGGACTGAAACTGCCAACAAGCTTATTTCAGTTAAGGCAGACTCCTAGCAAATAGAAGTTTTTTTTTTTCTTGATCTTTGCAGTTGGAGTTTGTGGAAGGTCTAGCTCCCAAATCCACTGAAGTCAAAGATCAATTTTTCTTGACCAAAACACAGAAAAAACCTAAAAATTTGTCACTGAGGAACATAAACAACCAGTGTTTGTCCTCATAGTCTGAAAATGTTTCCAGGTAGCACCAGCAATGGTTCAAGATATACAAATGCTGAGGTAGGTATCATGCTTTTCTCAAACAACACAGTGAGTGAAAGATTTTGTTTCCACCTACACCCCTAAGGAATAGTGTGGGGAAAAATCATGACAGCTTCTACAAGAATCACTTGCAAAAATAAAAAGAGGAATCAGCCATTACCAATTATTTGTGTATCTTAAGGAGAAACACTAATAACTATAATAACATGCAAAAAAATGTTTGTTCTTGATTACAGCAGCTTTATTTTGGGGAAGAATAAGACAAATTCCTTTGTTTATGGTCACAGCACCAAAGTTCCTGGTTGTTGATATATCTGCTTCTCTAAACTTCAAGCAACCTACCTACATCAGAAGTCCCTCATCAAAGTAATCTTTGTTCACTATAAAGGAGAAGTAGAGAGAATTAAATAAGTTAATGACTTTACACTGCTTTGCAGATTATGAGCATTATACATGTGTTCAGTATTAATAAGTATTTTTAATTCAAAAGAAGTTAACATTAAAAGGTGCTTGCAGTGATCTGGCTCACTAAAGATTCTCTGTCTTATCCTATGTATTACAGAGGAAAAGAGAAGAGACAGGGAATGTGGGCACAAACCAAATCCCTGGACCTAGTGAATCCAGAGACACACTTTATAGCTAATCCATATTACTGTGAAGGAAGGAGCCAAACTCTGGATTCCCACCACCTGTAAATTTATTGAAGTATGAATGCAGATAGAAGTAATCTAGTTGTTATGTCCTACAGAAGAGTAAATAAAATATACCAGATATTGTCTCTGATAAGTGACATGGCAAATCCCATGCAGACTAAGGACTGTATCCAGTCTTCACACAATTTCCACCCACAATTTATAGCAACTAACTTGGCTCCTAAAATCTGTTGGAAAACTCACAAGAGAAGACAAAGGAATGGTCTGTGATAGTGTGATTTAAGAAGCAGAACATAAGAAAGGAAAGGTGAAAAAACACCAAAGCTAATGGCTGTTTCATGTAGTTGTACATATAGCTTCCAGGCATCCCACCGTGACAGTGAAATTTAAAGTTTGTGTTCTTGGATAGAATAGGTGAGAGAAGCTTTGGATAGGTTGCTGGGAAGACATACTTCTGTCTCCCTTAAAGACATAAATTTCTCTCTCTCAATAGAATAGTATTCTCATTCTGCACTATAAATTTTAGTGGAATCTAAATAGAGTAGTATCCTGAAGTGTTTCAGAGGCAGGAAATGAACTTGAATGAAGCTGCCCAATCTATGAAAAAGTTGTATTCAGTGCCAGCTAAGGAAATTTCATTAATAAGAAATAATAGGAGCAATCAAAACCAGTGACACTCAAAACCTTCCTTAACTCTCTACATTTAATTGAAAGCTGCCCTTAATTTACTTTATCTTATACAATGTCATATAGGCTACAGTAGTAAATCTGATGTTCACTCCTTTGTTTAAAACAAACAAACAAAACCTCCACGTATCTTAAAAACCATATTAATATAATACTCTTATTCACAATCATAAATGGGGAATTTTTGCCATTTTACCAGCTCTTCCTGGTATTAATCTATTTGAGCCATTAAAAGTGATTTAACACTATAAGTCACGTAAAATTTCAATAAAACCCGCCCTTTTTCATAATAAAAATGATATGATTCATCTGTTGCCACACGCTAACTTGTTTTTCCCCAGAAACGTTGTTTTTGGCATGCTTTATGTGCAGCCTGTAAAAAACACAAATAGTAGCCTTCTTTTTTATTCAAACAATTCACACTGGTAACTACATAAAAAGGTGGACACACCCTGCCAACCTGGATTACACCAATGTTTTGTGAAAAAAAAAAAAGCAGTAAACTATGCATTTAAACAACAACTTCAGCATAACTGATATTATATGCTATAACATATTATATCATCTGAGTCTATTAAGATGTTTCTATAGGGTAAAGTGCCTCCTGTTCCTCGCATTACAGTCTAAGCACTACTGCTGGGATCCCATTTTCTGTGAACTCCTTGAGTTAAGATGTTGAATTGCAATAACATTGACCATCACTGGCAAATCAGCCCACATATTTATATTTTAGTTTGCTAACAATCTCCAAGAAACTTGTATACAGAAATTTCAAGCTATTTTCTTGAACCTGTGGAACCTGAAGGTTGAAAAATCTCTCCTTCTCTCTCCACACACATATATTCCACTGAAATTTCTGTTCTCTCTCTCTTTTATCACACATCCAGTCTTACTCAGTGGATTGCACATGTGTGTTACAACCATTTCCCTTTGGAAAATATAAAAATCTTATCCTGGCTATTTCATAAAGTATGATTCACTGTTATATTTTGCCCTGGATTATTGAAACCAGTAAAAAGAAACTTGAACAACTGCACTTTGCTAATTCATTTTCCAAATACTTTTCAACATGTTCCCAAAAAGATGGAATTTCAAAATGGTGAGAAAAAAGGTAAAACACTTAAAATCCTTCCTGTATGAAGTTGACTTCTTTGTGGTTATCTTATTTTTTATCTATCTATCTATCCTCATGTATTTTAATATCTTAATAATGTGTCTGCTGCATCATAATACAGACAGATATACTTACAAAAAACCTGCAGCAGTTAAAGCCACGAAACTAGTCTCTTGGTTCTGACACAGTAGCTGCATGTATGAGCAACTTGAATCCATTCCAGAGCAAAACAAAGCAGCTGAACTTTGAAACACAGTAAGATGAAAGGCGGCAATCCCTTTAACCACAACAAATTGTTCCACAAATAAGGACCTGATTAAATCTTAGTTGAGTCAGCAACTATTTCATCTTACACCTGATTCCAATCACTCATTGCAAATGATAAGGCAAACAAAATTACTTCCCAACTGCATCATCTCAAT
>NW_010107390.1:0-35724 GCF_000699245.1 Pterocles gutturalis | reverse complement strand
CTGTGTTCCAATTCTTTCCTCTTCAGAGTGTCATTCTGCTGAACGGGTGAATTAAAACATTGTAAAAGTTTACTTCAAAAGATCTTATACCGGCTACCTTACCAGCTGGGAGAACTTTGACACTCATAGAGCAAAATATTAGTTTTCCTAATTGCACATGTTCAGTTGTAAACCCAGGGTTGATTTTTAAATTATTAGTATATATTAGTTTTATGTATTATTTTTATTGTACATGTTTCTTATGAAAGGCGCTTCTGAACTATTTTTTCAGTGCCTCACAGTCTCCTTCAACATCATCTTGTTCCTCTAGGTACTTCAAACATATTTTATTTATCCTAACCTCCAGCAATTTTCTTTTTATTTTCCACCTTTATATTTCTTACCATGTGTTTTTACACTTACCTGACTTTATTCTTTAATCTTTCTACTTCTCCTTTGGCCCAGATATTTTACACCTTATAGATGTCTCTTTCTGACTCTTTATTTTTCATCTACATTGGATCATTTTTTTTGGTCATAGTACACTTGCTGCTAGAGGAAATACTTTCATTTATCTTTCAACACTTTCCATTTCCTTTCTATGCCTTCCTTGCATTGATTTTTCTCACCTTCTACTAAAATAGCAGATCAGATGAAATTCAGCCATCCTTTTATTCCATTTTGTTTCATTTCAGCCCGAATGGCAAACTTAACATGATTATAGTAATATTTTGAACTTACTTAATACATTATCGCTGGTGATGTCCTCTTCATTGCTGCCAGTATATGGGTAGCACCATTTCTGATTTATTTATTCCTAAATCAAAGAGACAATAAAGTACAATAAATCTTAATTCTTATGTAGGAAATTACCTGTGTTAATGATCAACACAAAAATATTGATGGAACTAAACTCAGAATAAGCCACATTTATGTGCTCCATTTGGAAAGCCCCGACAGTCACTAGCAGATACATAAATGACTAAATACAAAATCTGGAAGACAATTTTGTGCAAAAGTTTTTGGAAGCTTGTACAAGATTGTTGGAAGTTTAGTTTGAAGTTTCCTTAAAATAAATCCCTCTGGATTAACCACTTACACTAGCTATGGGGAATTTTCCCGTATTTTAAAAGTTCTGTTTTAACAGGCCAGAGAAATCCTACTTCAACTTCTTAAGTAATTCTGCTTAAATAATTCTGCTATCTGTGTTGAAAACCTTTGTCTCCATACATACACCCTACACAGTAGGACCAATTTCATTTCATGTTTCAAAAAAGGAGGACCTACTCTACATCATGAGTATATTCTTTCTGTTACTCCTTTTGTGTTCTTTTCCACCATTGTTTGGGAGCTATGGCAGGAAGCAGAGGTCTAGACTTCCTCCTTTAATGGTATGACAGAAATGTCTTTCTCCACTGACTCTTGGAAACTAATAGAGAAACTGAAGCAGCTGGAGCTGTGTGAGTGAGTGCAGGTAGCTGGAACAAGAATTAAATAAAAGAAACAATTAGCTGAAATAGATGTTCATCAGCCAACCAGGGCCAGGAGGAAGACTGAAAATGAGCTGTTAAAAGATCTTGTGTAGGACTGGGTGTAAAAATTTGCTATTCAGTATTTTTTAAGGAGGCTACTGCAGCTCTGTGACAACCCATGACTTATTTGTTCTATTGCCCTATAGAGAGTAAACAGAAAAAAATATCTTGTGGTCAGCACTTATGACAAAACAAACACAAACAAACAAAACCCCATCCGCACTGGACACACCAAACAAACCAAATGGGGAGAGGATATTTTTTTCATCAGGATGATATAGAAGAACATAATTGGAGGACAGCATTTCTCAAAGAAATCATTCTGCATTCCAATGGATGTTGAAGGTGACAACATGGGTAACAGCCATAGGTTACAAATCTTCATTCATTTTTGCTAGTGTTCCTCTTGTCTGAGTTCATCACTTTTGTTTTCTGGAATAGTGATGATATGGCAACAAGATATAAAGCTTTTCTGAGGATAATGCTGATGACATGGAAGCAAGTGAAATGGAACTGCATAGCAAAATCAATTGGAGATGGAAAAAAAATCAAGAAGCTTACTAGAGGATGCTCAGCATGCCCTAAGTTTTTTGATTTATAATATTTCTGGTTTTAGTTAATTTTGAGCCATCATTGACAATTCAATAATCTCAATGGGAACAGAAGCTTGATCCATAGGGAAATTTAGATACATCTTCAGTAAGACCTTGGCAGTATTGTTCAATCCAGAACTCACTGATGTATTATAAAGTCAAGCCATGTTGGAAGAGGTGATTTACTTTCTACATTGAAGTATTAAGGTTATATATTTCATTTTATCAACATATCACCATCGTGCTATAATCATCCTCTTCAGTCACCCAGTTTGACTTGATCCTTTGGGAAATCTTGCTATGCTGTGAGCTTTTCTTTAGTCTAAATAATTTCCTGTTATCAGTAACGTTCACCAACCCATCCACCAAATCAATAATAAATACACTGAAGAATGTCAGGCCTGATGTTGTTACCTAGGGCAGCCACTACTAACTGCTTTCCACTCCCAGAAAATTATCTACAGTTTCCAGGAATGTGTGTCTTTTAAAGCAGGTTGCCTGCCTGGTATTTCATATTGAGATAACTCAACGTAAGTCACATAATTACATCATGTAACTTTATATCATTTGACATGGCTGAGGCAACCCAACATAAAACATCACAGTATAAAGCAATGGCTGGAAAATCTAAACATTACCTTTTTTTCTTTCCAAAAGAAATGGGAGGGAAAAAAAGCCCCTACCCCCACTTCAACCCTAGTCTTTGAAGAACAAAAAAAAAAAAAAAAAAAAAAAAAAAAATAAAAAAGAAAAATAAAGCTTGTCTACAGTATCTTTTTTATATATGTAACTAACACATGGAATTGAAAGTGTCTTCACCAGAACCTGAATGTAAAAGCTTCTTGGGAAATGGTCTGTTGTCATCATCAGAGTCCTGTACAGAGCTCAACAAACTGTCAAGACTACAATTTAAAAAGAGTAAATGCATACTACCACATTAGATTAAACCTGTAGGTACTGCTGTACCCTATGTACAAGGCTGCTGTCTTGTATTCAAATATATCTGCAATTCCCCATGCAATTCCTTTCTTAAGAAGTGTGTTAAAATAAATTGCAGTGCTAAAGAAACAGACATTTTGATAGATATATTTACTTGTATCTCTGTAAAATTAATAGTGATATTCTGATACAATTAATGCCATGTTGCCTTTCTCTTTACTGTGGTTTCCTGTCTACTAACAAAAGGATAAGAACTACAAGATAGATTTTATGTATTATGGCCCACCTACAGGTCTCCTTTCTGCAGTCTCTTCTGGTTTGCAAACATGCAAGATTATCCTTGTACTGAGTTTTCAGAAGATTTAAAAAAAAAAAAAAGGAGCTAGTTTATTTTCTGTTGTTTACTAAACAATTAATTCAGCATTCAGAAGGGAGGCAAGGAATATTGTCACTGTGCGGAGAAAGGTGATACAGAAGTGAAGCCAAGATTGACATGAAACGAAACAATGAAATCAGACTATCAGACTACAAAGAGTCATTTGTAGTAATAACCACACTCAGCTGAAGGTGAACCATGAGTTGACATGGACATTCCCAGATGGGCAAATGGCAAATTTGATTGACTGCTATAGTTAGTTGTCAAGGCAGATTAAAATGGATTAGCACAACTGACAAGGAAAAGCTGAGCACCAACAGCAAGATGAAGTACATTTATAATACACACAGAAGTATTATAACAAGGTAAGGATCCCAGGGAAACAGTGAAGAAGAAAAGACGTAGAAGAGGAAAGTTGTGTCTAGAACCGGAGGCCTTGCCCTGGCATACTTAACGCTGCATGAGTGAAGGGAACAGACTCGCTTGCTTGTTTGTTGACCTCATATTGGCTATAGCAATACAAGCAGCTGTCTGGTTTGAAAGTAATACCGTTGCTTCTTTCATATCTTAGTCTTTGGTTTCATGAATAACATGTTAAAGTGTGATTAGGCCTCTTCAATATTATTTTTCTTGAAAATAGATATGCTCAAACCAAAGGTAACCAAAGGCCTCAGGAAAGGCCTCTGCAGCTTAAACAGATCATGGCTCCTTTAAGAGCTCTTCTCTGATCCCTCCTGCCTTTCAGCCCACAAATTATTAGGAAGACCATTGCTGGAGCGGGCTGCCAGGCTAGTGGAGACCGCAAAAGCCCTTAGAGACCATGTAGAATATATAAGAGCTCTGTACCCCTAGCCCAGCCCCTTTCTATAACGGAAAGGACGCAGTAGTGTACTCACTTTTACACTACTTATCTCATTCAGGCCATTCTTACCTTCTTTGGAATAAGTTTCTGGAGTACAAAGTTAACTGAATGAATGAGAAGCCTTAACACCACACATTGGTGAGTGGATGATCAGAACCCCATAAGCATCCTTTCTGCAGGGAGACAAACATTTAGAGATTTCAGGTTGGCACTTACGGAAAAGACATTTCGTCAGCAACATGCATTCTGCCTGTGTTTTGGCTAGTGAATGGCAAGTGGGGATGGGTAGAGCAGACAATACGACAGGATCAGAAGATCAGCTTGCAGCCACAGGAGAGCAGTCTACGGGCATTGTGAAGATAGAAGGGTGCATAATAATAATGAACAAAGTTCTAGCAAAACTGGACGATCAGCTACTGGCATTCAGATGCATGCTGGCCTCCACTGAGCAAAGTGGGAATCTGGCAGTTCTTATTTTTATCCAGTTTCCAGGAGCAAAAAGCAAGTTCTAAAAACTGGAGCTTGGATGCAAGGGTGCAATATTGTGTTTGCTCCTGGGGAACAGTCAATTCCCCTTGAGATGCACAAGTAAGTAGGTAGAGATCCTGAACTGGCACAGAAAGCCTGTCAGGCACAATCAATACCCTTTTTGTACTCTGACAGCCAAGAAATGTGAATCTGAACAATGTTTATACTCCAATGAAAAACGGCTTTTGGATCTGGCAGATTCTGGATGTACTAGGAGACAAGACACTATGTTTCTACAAGTGGAAATGGAGTCACTCTGAACAACAGCTTGAAGATAATAGTGAATTAATTGTTCCAGCATCTACCTGATGCTTATGGCAGTAGCCATAATTGCTACCTAATTGCTGCTGTTCCAGATACTAAGCATCTAAAATGTCAAAGCAGCAAGTTATTCTGCTTTTGTTTTATCAGGAAACCAGACAGCTATGGTAGCAGCTACAGCGTTTTTTTCCCAGAAATAAAACCAAAAACTAATATGGTCCCAGAAAAAGGCTGGTACCAGCTGCAAAGGTAGAGTGTGATAAGATGTATCTTCTGCCACGTGGGACTAATTAAAGAAAAAGTCATTATTGGGTCCACATCTGGGGCAGATTCTTGTCAAATTCAGTAGGGACTGGAGCAGGTTCAAAAATCACTCAAGCTTGGTGCATTCAATTAGACTATAAGAGAGGTCAAAAATGGCTCAGCAGTGAGGAAAGTAACTTGCTGCAGAAATATAACTGTTCATCAGTGCATTCACAAAAAGCATTTTGGGAGAAACTTGCATGCTTATCTGCATGACTAGACATTATGACTGTCACATACGAGTCTATACCAGGTTGTAGGGTTTGTTTTTTTTTTCCAAATGCTAAAAATATTTTGGAGAGGAGAATGAGAGATCTTGCTGGTAAATATTTCAACAGAGTAGACACACAGTGGCAGGGTTGAAAAAGTGAAATGATTTAGCTTGTTTTCTCACAATTTTATTTTAGCAAGTTAAAGAAATGCAGAGGTGTACTTCCTTGAATCATTCTGCAACCCTAAATTCAAAATTACTTCTTTATTATGAAACAATTATATAGCAAAGAATTTTCCAAGGGAAAAGAAAGAAAAACCTGTCATCATAATAAATATTGAAACAGAAGGTCTTTGATGGGATTTATTTTCAGAACATAGAATAGTTTTCATTAGTTCACAAAACATTTTACATTGCATTCCCACTTAATAAATGTTAAATTAAATTAAATAGTTCATGTTCATAGCTGTAATCTATATTTCAATTATTTACCACGCAAGCGGTTATGCTTTGCAAAAAGAAAGCAAACTTGAAATACCTTTAACAACCACAGGCTTAAATTTGTGTGTTTCTGTATCAATACAGGGAAGCACTGTAGCTGTAGTTAGAAAGAACCGTTTAAAACAATGTTTTGTAGCTTTAAGAACTTATCCAGCCTTCCTTTTGTACACTTCAATTTTTTTTTGTTAATAATCAAAATGCGTTGTACAGTCAATGTTCACTCCCGTGACAGAAGGCAACAAGCAAAGCAAGTTTCATAGTGCATACTTACCTCTTTCTAAGAGCATATATTTTTCATTTGCTTTTTGGAATAATCCCTTTCGTGTGAAAAGATGTTCCTCTCATGGAGGAACAACCATTAATGTCAAGTACATGCAAGTTTATTGTGACAAGGTTTTCAAAACTATGTGATGGGTAGGAAACCTTCAAGGGGCTACAGTCATGTCTTGTCTGTAAGATTTTTCTTTAGTTATGACAGAAGGAGTGTACAAATGTGTACTGCACTGGCTCATTTTTCAAGAAGATTTTTTTCTTTTTTTCAGAATACAGAAACCCTGTTTGTCATTAAAAATGTAGAGACCCTCATGTTTTTGTCAGTTGAGGAAGAAAATGAAAGGAAATGCTTTTGTGGGAACCTGGTGTATTAGGAGTCTCCCATTTAAAGAACAGCCAAAATACCTGAGATTAAAGCAGACACAGCTTGACACAACTTGTCATTAAAAATACATGTGGACAATATGAGTACACGTCAAAACATTAAAATGTTTGATACATGCAACTTATTTTAAAAGTCACAGAACACTTGCCAAATATTCATTTTTTCTCTTTTGATTCAAATTGAAAGAGTTTCCTAGTCTTACAAAAAAAAAAAAAAAAAAGAAAAAGAAAAATAGAGGAGAGTAAACCTCACGTTTTAGACTCATGTTTTAGAACAAGATTTCACAGAAACTTAAGATTTGCATATTGCGGTGCAATAAGGAAACAAAAGAGGAAAGAAAAGGAGCTATGCAAATAGCCAGTAAGGTCTCTGATATTGGATGGTTGGAGATGTCTCCTCTTTCTAAATTATGCTGAGCTGAATCAGGCAAAGATTAAGCCTGAAGCTTTGTCTTACTTAGAAAGCACAGAATAATTAAAAGTATGTTTTATCCTGATGAAAAGTAGAAGGACATGGAAATCCCCAAAAGTTTCAAGGAGCAACAAGAAAATTACCTGGGATCCAGATGTGCTCTGGGACATCCTGCAAGCTTCTCAGGCACAGACAGGATCTGAAAGATCCATGAGCTGAGATCAGCAGATCTGAAAATGCTCAGTTTGCCACAGCTTGGTTACTGCATATTGTTCTAAGAAGCCAGGATGATGGCTGAAAAAAAGAGTATCTATGAATATTACACTGAGACATTTCATGCTCTGCAACTTATAACTTTTAAGTTTTGGTTTAAATAGCATTATCTTTATCATGTTACTCCATATTTATAACAATAAGAGGGTTCATAAACCAGTGTGGTTTCTGGATTTGTCAATTTTGCATCTTGTCTGAGGCCTAAAATCAGTAGGACTCATTTTCCTTAGACTTGTTGAAGTCTGGTTGATCAGCACACCTTATGGAAAGTTATTGCTAAGGCATATCACATTCTTATGAACAGTGACTATGTTAAGAGTGACTTATTTATTTATTTTAAATAAAACTGCTCGCTGAGTGCATTCAGAATCACATCAGATGACCTTAGTGACTACAATATTTTTTAATGCCTTTTGATCCAAGGACTGCAGCAAAATTCATGAAGCAGTCAGTGAGAGAACTCAAGTCCCTGTTTCATTTATGCACCATCAGCAGGCATGTTCCAGGTCTAGGATGTCAGAAAATCACTTACATCTGTGCAGAACCAAGAACTGAGCTGCCTGTGAGTCAACATGGGCATAACAGAACCTACGTGTTTCAATCTGTACGACTGCAAACAGAACTTAGTTTATGAAACATTCACTGCTGACAATCAGGCATACTCAAACAGTAAAGATTTCAGGAGGGTTTCTATAGAGAACGGAGATCTCAAACTTCGCCCTTATGCTATATACAACTACTTGAAATAATTAAAATCTAAGCTACCAAGAGGACAAAGCCCATAACATTTTTACATTGACACAAAGATTCTTTTTTAGTGGGACAACTCCTATCCAGTATAAGAAACACAAGAAAGGATTTTAATAGGCATACTTTGGATTTTCCTAATGGTATTCTTTATTTGCTAATATAAGATAAACATGATTATCATATAGTGTAACTTTTGTTATCAGGCATTATCAATTTAATGACTCATTTGTAATGTAAATAAGTAGTATTAGTTTTAAATATGAAAAATTTACATAGCTAATGGAATGGCTGTAAAAACATTGTCTGAAAGCAGTCAAAAGCTATGTTACATTTAGCAAAACTGTGAACATGAATATTTATTCTTGAACAACAGAAAGAATAACCAACTTCTTCTGAATATAAAACAATAAATCAAATAGTGAAGAACATTTATAATCAATAATAATTCTGGGATTAATTTGTGTAAAACTGTCCTTTTCAACTTTTCTCTCCAGTACATTTTGAACTTAATGGATTAAGTTCAGTCCATTAATCAACATCACAGCATCTGTCAAAAGGGACATAAAGTTCACAAAAATATATGGCAAACAATCTAAGATTTTTCAAAAGAAAGCAGGTTATGTGAAGGAGCAGAAGAAAAAAAAAATAATTTTTAAAAAGCCCTAGTCAGAAGCTTAAATCTTCTTTTTAACAGCAGGGAAAATCTTCAAGCACAGAAGGTCCTCTTTACCTCATCAAGGCGCAGAAGAGATGGTGAAGAAAATTATTTCCCCAATATTTTGGAAATGAGATAGCTAAACAACAGTACTATCATTTGCTTTTTTACTCTTTTTTTTCCCCCTCCAGTCTGTCTCACACTTTTTGATTTAAAGATGCCTACATTCTTCAGAGCTGTATGTGGTGTCCTGAACACATGATATCAATCTGGTGAAACAGAGCCACAAAAAAAGGTAACTCTTATGGTCTGACAAGTCAATGTGTAAGGTGCACTCACACTTGATGAGTGTACTCAGACCTAGAGATACTAAAGGTGTATTTTGTTCTGAATACTAATAGGGCCAATTGGCTTTTATAAAAAAATACATTGACCAACTTTGGCAAAAATTTCCTGGAAGATAATTTTTTAATAAATTATCGAAAGATAATACTCTGAGCAATTCAGACTCTTAATATAAGCACAGTCTTTTATGGCATGTTTATGCAAATAACAACAATTTTTACATCTTATCAAAGTATGACTTGATAGTGGTGGACAAACTCTTCTTATTTTCCTGTTTATTTTTGTACACTAATTTCTTTGCAAAGCAACGTGCCAGATAGTGTTCATAAAAATTTCTCGTAGTCCAATATCTTGGCTTATTAATTGCAAACTTGCACTAAATGGACTGTAGCATTCTTATCTCTGAATTATACTTTTTCCTTATTTTTTCCATTTCCACTGTTTCTGAACTGAAATATTTATCTATGCTCAAAGCTATTTTACATTATTCTGATTTTTCACACATTGTACAAACTTCATGGTTGTTGAGCTAATATGGAATTGATTCTTATAAAGAAAGCCCAAGAAAACCACACAAATCTACTAGGAACCTTTTCTTTGCAATGATCAAGTCAGTGATATTCAGCTGCCAAACTTTAATTAATTAAAAGAAAGTTAGTCACTCAGCAGTTTTGAGAATCTGAACTACTGTACTGCTTTTCCCCTTATCTTTTGAAATTCAAGATAAACGCCATCCATTCTTTCTCCAAGGCAGACTGCAAGGCACGGTTTGTTCACATCTCCAAAATATCTTGAATTCAATAGATGGTAAGAGCTACAGAACTGCAATTTTAATGTGTAGGACACTGTAACATGGAAAAGAGCAGTGCCAGCTTTGTCAAACGTGCCCAAAACCTTCACAATCTGAGAGTGGAGGCAGAGCTCATCCGCATTCCTTTGCCAATTCGGTTCTCCATCTCCCTAAATAAACAACCAGAAATAGTACCAGGTGCCTCCAGCCATACATTTTGTGATATAAATGCTGATTTAGGAGAAATAGGACTGAAACCATTGCCTTGCTGTGCTGAAAATCCATTGACCATGGTCAGATGGCAGCAAGAGTTTTTAGACCAGTAAGAAGGCTTTTTTGAGCCTTATCTTAAACACTGTCAGAAAGAAATGGTCTTTCTATTTTCCTTGCCAATCCCATGAATCATCAAGTCCTCTAGCATTTTAGAATTAGCAAGCAAAGTGCAAAGTTATGAAAACACTTTTTTCTCCCAGTCTTACTTTGCATGGGATAATTAGAATTATTTTACCCCAAAACTACGTTTTTTGATCAGATAATGGACTGCAATTAATAGAAAATCGTTAGAAGTACAACACAAAGTGAAATTATTAGTAAAATAATTTTTGTCTAAAATTCCTCTAGGTATTTTGAAGCCACAGAAACCAGTTACGTCACGGTTCTCCAAGGCCAATGCAAGTTCATTTTAGACAGAGACTGTGGTTCTGTACCTACTCCTGCTACCATCCATAAGAGTTTTGCCCTCTAGTTCAATGAGAGCAGCACTGGAATTCTTCAGAGATTACTGTGCTGATATGTGGTGAACTGATTGGCCAGTTTTGACCCAGTGAGAAACAATTTGTATCAGGCTAAACCTTTTCAAGACACTAAGGTTCATATACAAGATAATGTAATGTCTAATTACACAGCTTCTGCTGAAAGGCAGTGCAAGTTGGTCAGATATCTAAAATCTCTTCCTCTAGTAGTTAAAACTAGTGGCAACTGTAATGTCTTTAAACGGAGATCTCCACTTCCACAGAAGGCTAACGCACAAGTGCAGCATGCTTCACCTTCTAGCTTACACCTCCTCATCTCCTGTGCGATGGTGCCAGGCTTGGGGCACTGTCTCCATACAGTGTGCAAGGCTCGTAACTCACAACTAAGTTAAAAATCCCTGCTGGGGACTGACCCCGCTAGCCCCCATGTAAGACCTGCCCCTTGTCAGGAAAATGGGTAACAAAGAGCTTTTCATTATTGGCTCGGAAACATTCTCTATAGCTAACTAAGAGTTCTCCTGAAGCCCTGATTTACCACAGAGTCTCACCACCTTACTACCATCTATGAACATCGACCTCATATGTTTATGTGAATAAATAGTCCTGAATTTTAATACTATTTACCATTTGTCCAATTACTGTTTCAGGACTATATGTGAAGCATAATCTAGAAGACTGGACATTCATTTCTACAGTGCTTGGAACACCAGTATCTCTACTGATAATTACCATGGTGGTGCTGTGCACTCTGCAGTGTTTCAATGATTCAAACTCATTCCTGTGTAATGACTTCTGTCATGCATCCATAAGGTTACACGGTGATTTGAGGGTAATGATAATGCACTGGAAAAATTAAGTGTTCCTCCTGAACGAGCCAGAGACTGAAAATGTTTACACACAACCAGCATGTATCCTTCCTCATAAATATCAGAGTTACTACAAGACCTTCCCTAAACTAAAACCACAGCAAACAATTCCCATTAGAAGCCCCAAAATTCTAAGCAATAGGGCTAACACCTTTAATAGCAGAGAGAATCCAAAAGACATATGGAAATATAAAGAGCATAGATCTGTGCTGCACCTGTTTGACCTTAAGGCATCACTCCTGCTCCTTCAGGGAAGACTATACAAAAGCACAAAAATAAAAAGTAAAAGCTGGCTGACTTTAGCTCACCTTAAGAAGACTGTCTCTATCTATGATAAAGATCTTTTTTCGCATATATTATGTGAGACAATTCCAGTCGGATTTACCCATGTATTTTTAACTCAGACACAAAATTTTGCTTCAGGCTGAAACTTAGAATCATAGATCTCAGCCCAATAGCAACTTTTAAAAAACACAAGCCAGAAGGTGAAGGAAAGCTGAAGACTTAACCTTCAAGACTGCAGAGTATATTTAGCCTAATACTGAATAGGTACAAATGCTAGTTTTCCCCGTGAGAACCACACCATACCTCCTGAACCATGAACAGAAGCAGGGCACCACATATGTGAAGACAATATATATTATTTCTTACAGTCTGCATATAGTTCTCATGGTTATTACCTTTAAAAGGTGAATTGAAATAAATGCTACAAGATTCTACTTTAGATAAAGAACTATCATATGTAGTCAGGATGGATTAAAAATTGTTTCTGTTATATAGATTTATGGGAAGCTAAGGCTAAGAAAGAAAACAAATCAGACATTCTAGTCACAGACATTTTTGGTTGATGGAACTTTGCACTGTCTAAAATGGTTGAATACTTCAGTAGGGGTCCAAATGCTTGGAAACTGAGCAGAATACAGGAGTAGACTATGAAAAAGTTGTTCAAAAAGATGAAAAGTCGATGAAGATTTGTGCCATGAGCACTGCTTTCTATTTCTTAGTTTCATTCTGAGAACATTATGAATTACTGTATTAAAATTTTAGACTCTCACTGAGATAGATATATCAGGGTTGATCAATCAATTTTGCTGGACCATGCTTCTTGGAAAATGTGAGATATTCTAGCAAAGGATCTTTATGGGTGCATGCACATAAAAGAATGCCAGCATAAACTGACAAACACTGTTATTTACTGAACAATCACTCTGCTGTAATGTTGACAAAAAATACCTAGAAAAAAACTTGAGAAAACGAGGTTCTGCATAAGAGGGTAAAAAATGGAACAACCTAGGTGTGATTTGTTCAATATAAAATTTGTTCCTATTTCCACATATAAAATGTCAGGATAGCTCAGGCGTACACAGCCCAGAGTAAAGCACTCTGTCTTTGAAGGGGCATAAATAGTTTATTTCATCTAGCTGTAAGCTGGGTATATTGAACCACTCCTGCTGTGAGTATTGTCTCCCACGGGCAGGCAACTGAATAAGATAAAGTTCACACGTTGTGTAGCTTCCAGTCCTTCAGCCACACTGCAGTAAAATTGAGTTGGTACAGGGATAGTCAAGTAATTTGAATACTCATCTGTGAGAGAAAACAAACTTGGAATTGCTGAGGATAGAACTCAATGGCTTTGGCCCAGTTGCATACTCATACCCCACTGTCTGAGAGTGTATAGATAAACGGGTCATACCGCTGTCATCTTTCCATAGAAACTCCTCCTGAATCGCTCCCTCATCTTAGTTCTCCAGGGTATGTCATGGAGGTAATCACCAATCATATATGGACCTGAAGTAAACTTGTCAATTAATACACACATACATTTTACATGTATGTACACATATACTGTGGGATACAAATCTTAATGTGATTCCTCATTACAGAGGTAGATGTATTTGTTTAATTTGGTAGAGATAAACATTACAATAGTAATATAGTTGTAAGGTTTATAGTGTTTTTTCTGGAAGAATCATAGAATCACAGAATCGTAGAATAGTTTGGGTTGGAAGGGACTGCAAAGATCATCGAGTTCCAACCCCCCTGCCATGGACAGGGACAGCTCCCACTAGCCCAGGTTGCTCAAAGCCTCATCCAGCCTGGCCTTGAACCCCTCCAGGGATGGGGCATCCACAGCTTTTCTGGGCAATCTGTTCCAGTGCCTTACCACCCTCACAGTGAAGAATTTCTTCCTAATATCTAGTCTAAATCTATCCTCTTTCAGCTTAAAACTGTTACCTCTGGTCTTGGTACAGGAGGTTTTCCAGCCCTCTGATCATCTTCATAGCTCTCCTCTGGACTTGTTCCAACAGGTCCACATCCTTCTTATGTTGGGGGCCCCAGAGCTGGATGCAGTACTCCAGGTTGGGTCTCATGAGAGTGGAGCAGAGGGGGAGAATCACCTCCCTCGACCTGCTGGTCATGTTTCTTTTGATTCAGCCCAGGACACAGTTGGCTTTCTGGGCTGCAAGCGCACATTGCAGGAACACGTTCAGCTTCTTCAACACCCCCAACTCCTTCTCTTCAGGCCTGCTCTCAATCCATTCTCCTCCCAGTCTGTATTTGTGCTTGGGGTTGCCCTGACCCATGTGCAGGACCTTGCACTTGGTCTTGTTGAACTTCCAGAATATTTTTTAGAATTTAAACAAATGGCTGGAAAGCATATGCATACTGCATGTTTTGTAACATGTTCTGGATAAAGGAAAGGCAAAATGAAAATGTAACGCTGCATTATAGAGAAAACTGGAAATTAATTATATAGCTCTATCAAAACATTTCTGAACTGCACTTTAATATTCTGGTTTTTAACAAAGATGGACAAGAAAAATGCTTTTTCAGGAAAAAGGAGAAAAGAGAAATACAATAAATGATGAAAACCAATTAAATATTTGAGAAATCCAGATAGCATTTTCATGGTAGACATTCTCCACTGATCTGCCTTCATGGTGTATCATACTCAGAAACTTGATTAGATAAACCAAATCAATCTAAAGTACATCTGTCACCATTCAGAAAACAGAGGAATATTCACATCACTGTTTTGTACTTCATCTGGTTGTAGCTTCTCGAGTTCTGCACTCTTAGGCTGAAATATCTTAACTTGGTCCCAGGTCCACTAAAGGACTAAGACTCCTATGGCAAGATTCTGGTGCTTTGTGAGTCTAACAGATTTACAGACCACACCTCACCAGAGGAACATTTGCAAGACCATGAGCATGCGAGATTTCTCTAGTAAGGGTTCAAAGACCGTATTGTGCTGCGTCTGCACATACTCAGGTTTACTAACAACTTATCAGGGCTGAGAGTCCCAGTGCTCCTGAGCTGACCCTGGACACTGATCTCTTTCAGAACTAACCCAGCAACCTAAGTGTTTATTTTTATACTAATGCCTTGAACTGGCATGATCGGGTAAGCATTCAGGCTGGTTGAAGGGAGAGAAAAGAAACACAAGGCCATCCAGAGGATGGGACCATGGCAATCCTGAGCTGGGTTTCTTAAACTTCCTTGGAACCCATCTCACATTCCAAATTCAATAAGCACATTCAACTTTATGCCTCATGCACACAGACACTACTGAATTCTGCAAAGACACAACGACCAGTGCTTATAAAAAAATGATAGGCAGAGAAGAAAGAGGAGGAAATTAAAGATGCACACTCACAAGGGGCAGGAGATAGATTAACATGTGCACATTTCTTGGCTTTTTAATCAGGTAAACAAGTTTTCTCTCAAAGTCCATATGAGGTAGCTTCAATACTCATGCAAATGTTTTTATTAACAATATTATAGTGTATTCTTGCACTATTACGTTCTTACAAACTTGCCTTAAACTTAATTTAAGAATTTTTTTTTCATAATTAGGCTGCTTGAATAATATAACACAATTTTTAATTATTATTTACTTTGTTGCATTGAATGTTCAAGCTAATAAATTCCATGTTAGTTTTTCTCAAAATAATATAGGCATGAGTCAGCTTCTAAAAGAATGTGTATGTTTTGTTATAGAACTGTCCACCATATTTTCAGATACCAAAAAAAATTCCCTTTAGTATATCTCTTTTGTTCCAATTTTCTCCCTGCAAGGTTTTTCTCTATTGTATTTCAAACATATATGAAAATATTTAGTGAAACTTATGGTTTCTATAATATAGTTAATTGCATATCTTAAATGGGCTGAAAACATTAAAGTTTTCTGTAGTTTTGAATGGCAGAATAATATAATCAAAGTTTTAAACTTTACTGTAGTCTGTTAGAAGAAAGCACGGGAGATGTTTTAAAGAAGAAAATAAAAAGGGTAAAGGCTTAGCAACATATTTTTAACTTTTTAGAGATCTCTCATCTGGGGAAAAAAAAAGCTACTTTATAAAGAAAAAAGTGAGTGTCCTATATCTCAAAAATAATCTGTAAAGGGAAGATTTCTTCACTGTAAGGAAAAATAAATAAAAATATGCAGTTGTGCAGTACATGTATTTTTTGAAAAAGTTTCTGAACATCAAGTACTTCACTAACAATTCCTAAATCAGAACCATATATTTTACAACCACCTCAATTAAAAATGTATTCTTACATAAGATAACTCCTGTAACAAATCTTTAAATTTTCATTCTATATTCTTTTCCTATGCCACTTAATTTTTCTCAACAGCTGATAAGAATGCAAGCGTCTGAAAAGGAAAACAACCTGAGGCACGTTGCTGTTTCCCACCAAATGAATGAGAAAGTTTGCAGGGATGAAACCTTTAACATTGGGAATAAGTAGTTTAGAAACTACATCTGAAATTATCAGTGGTAAAGTCCGCTAAAATACAGAACAGCAAGACAAAATCAAATAAAAAAAATTGTATGCTACAAAGAGTCTCTTGAGTTCTACAATGCAACTTCAAAATTTGGGAATTTACTTTTAAATGCATTGATATATGTAATTTAGGCGTAGATCCATATGTACCTTCCCCCATGTAAACAACTGTGGCAATTAAAACAAAACCAGCAAATCTCTTCGGTTCACTGCAATCACACAGAATTAATTTGGGAATGTTATGTTAAGAGACAAGTTTGCTCTGTGCTCTGCATTATGAAGCATCCAGAGTGAAACAAAACTAATAAAACTTCCTAAGTCTTGAGCGCATAAAATGTACTTTGTTTTTGCCTAAAGCATCTTACATTTACCACCTTGGAGGAAAAGTCTTTATCAATAATTACCTGTAAGAACTCCAAGAGGAGTTTTGTGTAGTGCAGGAGGAAGCTGAGGGGAAGATCAATGGGCAAACATCAATGTACCTGGAAGCAGAACTGATTTAAAGGGTCAAGCGATGGACCAGCACCAGCCAGAGGGCTCTCTCCAGCTCCACCGGTACTCAACATGTTCCCAGTATGTGAGAGGAGTGGTAAATACAGGAGGCGAGCCATCCTGCTTTCACCATGGGGATAAACTATCATAATTTACTCAACACTCACTGCAGGGAAAAAAAACAGGTAGTCACTGCCAAGCAGCTAACGTGGAATGAGATCCCTCCCTAGCTCACCCACTGCAATTCGTCTGCCTCCTTTCTCTCAGAAGCCATGTAACAGACTGAACACCTTGCACAGTTACATGCAGTATGAATTAATTTCCCTTAACCTTATTACAGCTGATGAGAAAATATGACTTTTTAACATGACTACAAGGTAAAAATGAAGGATCAATTTCTTCTGAAGCCTTCTTCCTTGCTTCTCAGCCACAGATTTTTCTTAAAGGAAAATGAGCGTGTCCCTTTTCACAATACATTGCATAATAAACTAATACAGAATACATTACCTAAGAAAACTGCATTACATAATAAACCATTAACCAAAAAAGGAACACATGTTATCCATCATAACTCGTTCTGACCTTCTTGCCTTTGCTTCTTATAATTTAGGAGCAATTACGTTGCTCTTAACAGAAAGACGTAAAGGCTGGTCGTGGAAACCAGACAGATTTAACAAAACCATGTGTGGTTTGGGTCCTAGTACATGAATACTTCCCAGTCACAACAAACATGTTGAGAGATGCAACATATTATTAGAGCAGCAGATAAGCAACTAAGTTTACGGTAAATCTCATTTAAATTATGAATTGCATATACCTCAACAAGGTTCATGCTCTTAAATCTAGTTAGTGTGATTTTACTGGGTAGTTTTAAGAGAGTATGGCAAATGAGATTTTTTTCAAATGCCCTCTAGAAGTCTCACATTTATTTCCATCATGGTGTAAGTTATAAAAAGCAAAAGGTACTGAAAGTGAAGTAAGCATTGCACTCATTTTTCAGTGTATCAGCTGATCCAGGCTAACGAACTGTTAAGGCTTATTTGCAGTTTGCTAAAGTTTTCACCTTTTTGAAATCTTCTCATGAGCTTGTATCCAGGACTGCGTTTTCTCCTCCCTATGGCTCTGTAAAACTGACTTTACTTCTGTCATTTTCATGATGATGATGATGATGGTGTCGTTTTTGGTGTTTTGACAGCTGTAGGCATCCCTAATCTTTTCCCCATTTTTTTCAGAATTGTCAGCACTATTTTATTTACCTACTTTGGAGGTAATGGGAATGTCACTTTTCCCTTAAATTCTTTATTTTCCTTCTCCATAGATGGATTTTCTTCTTGTAATTCAGCTTGTAATACTGCTTATGTGCTGTTCAGTTTCCTTCAAGGTTCACTTGCAAAATCAACAAATTCAAGCTTTCTAAATGGGGTCAAGATTTTAATTTCTGACAGCTTTCTATAAATTTTCTATTTTATATTGCAATAAGTAAAGATGAAAGTTCATTGCAGGATTTTAATGCTCTACAAACATTATCTCTGTAACACTGATATCTGGTGTTCCCTGTCCCCTTTTCCCTTTCCTCAGTAAACCGTAGCCCATACATAAAGAATGAATCCAGGGGAATATTTTTTGGTTTATATATTTTGTTCCTTTTTGCTTCCTAATAATGTCACGTTTCCTTTAACATTCTATGCACGTGCACAATAATTTGTAGCATTATTTCATGTTCAAATTTTATCTAGGTTTCTACCTGTGCAACAGAAATACTTTAAGGTGTGTGGAAGTACACGTGTTGAAACACTGGCAAATCAGAACAACATGGAATGCAGGTGTTATTTTTTGTCAGGATGCACCTTCATTTTCTTTTGTTTCTTCCTTGGTGGTAATAAATGGAGAAGGAAAAAACCCTTTAAGAGCGACAAGACTGCATGGAAATTAGGATTAATAGTTGATTTACATAATGCAAGCTTTTTAAAGCAAATGTGGGCTGTGTATTCCTCTACTAGAAATCAGCCAAAAATAGAAGCCTTTGTATTGGACCCGTCTTACTAAGTTAATTACGTGGCTACTTTGAAAGTAATTACTTACCCCACTATTTAATATGTCAAGGAGTATTTATGTCTGAAATACCTTAGTGTATCTTTACAGTTAAGAAGCCCTTATTAAAAAAAAAAAAAAGTAGTATTATTTATTAAATTCAATTTGGGATAATTTACTGTGCTGCTTACGCCTCTCTCAGTTCCTTCAGTGTAGATTCTAATTGTCTACATTTGGATGTAAAGAGAAACATAAAGTAGTTGGGATGTAAAAAGATCTTTGCCTATGAGAAGGAGACATTGTTCTGACAGTCTTCTGTTTTCTTTGGATAGACTTGCACCTGGAAGAAGTATTCCTTAGTCCACAGAATAAATCATGGATAGAATACTATTGCAGCAGCTTTTCTTTAGCAGTTTTCTCTTACTCGTTTAACCCAAAAGTTCATCTCAACTGGCTTCTCAAAGGTGGAAGTCTTTTGTTTTAAATTTTAATATCCATCTAAGTGAAGAACTAATGACACTGAAGACATATGTAATGCAGAGAGAAATAGGAGAAGCTTCCTTGCACATGTCCATTAACGCGCTACTTTATGACTGCAGAAGAAATTTGTCACAGAAACATTGCTATAGAGACAAAAACCTTCCCCATCCTTTTATAGTTGTTTCAAAGACCATGGCTCACTATCTCAATAAATTATAATCTCTAGCACTTTTAAATGGTGCATCAACATGTATAACACATGAATACTACTAGAACAACTACAAATATTGCAAAATGAATACTGCACCATTTATTTTTTTATATGTCTATTCAGACTGGGCAAGGAATTTCTTTAGCTGTTTTAAAAATCCATTTGCATTGGACTTATGTAGACTTTTGAGCAAGTGAGGATACAAGCCAAGAATGTTTGCATGAACAGCAATTTTAGGTAAAAAGCGAGAATGTAAGTGGAATAAAAACTTTAAGTTGTAGAGAGCAAAGGGGAGAATTAGATCTCCTCTGCAGAAACAAGATTTGAATTGATATAGAGATAGAAATATAATATGAACAAAAGCTTAATCAAATTATCTCACATTTGTAACCTCTGATATGAAATAATTAAAAGGACCCTTTAAATACCACTGTCCTATGGAGCACAAATTTGCTGCAGAAAGAAAGCAGTTTAAGAGAAAATAAATTAGAGAATACTGTGATCTAATTGTGTATTCTGCAAGTGTGGTGAAATCTGTCACCTAAACTTTCTTTAAAACTAATTCACTTGGGCATACTTACGATAAGACAGCAGGCAACAGTAAGGAAAAATGTATGTAGGCTTTTGTGTATTCACTTAAGGTATTTAAGTACTTCATTTTTTTCAATCAATCATACTTAAAGAAAACAAAATAACTGATGGAATGACTGGTTTGAGTTGTCTCTAACCAAGAACAGGAAGCTGATTTGTCTGAGGTTATTCAGTTATGCTTTCAATTTGCACTTGAAGACAAGATTTACAGGATTACACTTTAGGGGTTTACCCTGTCAGAAAATAAAAGCAATGAAAAGTATAAAAGAGAAGATCATGTTACTTAAATTATCTAAACTCTTTCCTTTTAGCTATATCATTTTGCCAACTAATTTAATAAAGACAGAAGAAGTTTTAAGAATTTTTGAATAAGTATGTGTTTAGCTAACCACAAAAAAATCATTAACACAATATCTGCCTTACTATAAAATTAGAAGCCAGCTACTGAATCTACGCGACAATGTCTTTTTTCATTTATTTCTGCTATTAATATTTATTGCAGTGTTAACCGTTTGCATTAAAATAGAAAACAGTCTTTTGCTAGTCCCATGTGAAGCTAAGCAATCAGTTTATTGCTTGTCTGTGTAGCTGTCAGTGTTGCAGTAATTAATATTCTGTGAACTTCTTTATTAAGTTTGTCTAATTTTCAGATTTGCTGCAGAATTAAGCAACATCCAAATAATTTATTAATATGAAAGCACAGGAAAACTCATTTTGTCCAAATGCACAGTGTGTAAATTCTTGCTGTTGGCAACAGAGAAGCAAAGAAAAAAATCAGCGTGTTTTTAAGACTACTTTTTATATCACATTTTATCTTACAAGTTAGATTTGAAAGCAAAGCACTTTTGTAACCCTACTTTTTGTATATAAAATCTGTAGTACCTATTCGTCTGTCTGTATGTGCATGTATATTATATATATAGCAGTACATAAATATAAGATGACAGATTCCCCTGAAGTACATTAAGTTTATAACATTTCACATTCTCATTACAATTACTGTCAAAATAATAGGTTCACGTTTCTATTATGTTCTCATTACAACCTTTAGTGAGATACTGGAATTTTAAAGCCTCATATATTCAAAGAATTAGAGGAATGTACTATATTGCTGTGACCTTTTCAATATTCTATACATGGATTAAAGAAAAATTTACCTTTCTTCTTTGTTTACTGGTCTTGTTTTATTTTTGTGGTGAAGAGTTGAAATAGATCAGCTTTCCAGTGTTTTGTATTCTTGTTGGCCAAAAAATGTATCAAACCTGCATAGTACTGTACCCTTAACAACACAGTTATGTTACATCCTTTTATTAAGCCATATAATACAGATAATTTTTGCAGTTATATGGAACTGAAGTAATATCTGAGGCATGCATAGAATGGCATTTTGTTTTAAAAATGATGATGAAATGAAGATCTGTAATACATAATTTTCAGAAAGTCCAATTTCCTGAAATTCTAGGTATTTATAGACATTTCTGACACTTAAGTTGGAAGCTTTTAGACACTAAACCTCTTTTGTATTTATGTGTATATTGCTGCCTGAGTAGCACTTTTATTTAGTAGTACTTGTTGTAATGTCTCTTTATTTTTTTTTTTAAGGAAAATGGAGAACCATCTTCAATAGATCTTATTCAGCAAGGCAGTAGTGAGAGTAGAAAGGTGATATTTTCCATTCCAGCAATCCTTTAGCATTAGTGACTTGGAAGCATTCTACAAATGTTTAAGGTCTGTTAGCCTTACATCTGTGAAAGAATTGCATTTAATCTGCTTCTTTCTAGTGCTGTGCACACTGACTGCTACTTAGCATCTGAAACCTCAGTCCAGATTGGTGGCATTGGTGTGTGGGTTTTGTTGTTTTTGTTTTTTTTTTTTATATTTTGATTTTTCAGTGTTAAAAGGAGTGAGAAGGGTATAGAGGAAAAAAGACACTTTCAGAAAAGGGGTGAGGGGAGGACTAAATATGTCTGGATAGTCTTGAAAGGGAGCAGGGAATGTCTCAGTCTAAGTCTACACGAGCGATGGCAAAATAAGCACACTGCCCTGAACCACATGTTTTACATGTAAATAATGGCATAGAATTGGGAATTTTAAATAATATTGCTGCACTGTTGCCATAAGGGTCATGCCACGTTATTTGTGAGGTGCATTTAGTGCAGCAACAAGGGAGCTACTGATAACAGTGGGAAAGATAAGCTAAGGCTGACACAGCAATGAGTTGCTTTTTTTCCTAATGTCTGAGAATAGTCCCAGGTTTGTTGAAATTAGTGGCGTACATGGCTCTTGTGTTCAGTTACTATAAGAAAGGATACAAGTGAAAAAATCATGCTGTCAAGTCTGGTTTTTATCAAGAGTTCTTTTGTCGTTGTCTTTGTCATACTAAAAGTTTTGCATTTTAGAAATGATTTTAAAATGGATTCATACATGATCCATAACAATTCAAAAGAAAATTTATTTTATTTAAAGAATAAACCCAGATAATGGAAAAATGTTTGCCGGCTATACAGTATAGGTAGGAAAAATTAAAGAACTCTAGATTATAAGTTTTCTTTTTACAACCTGTTCTTGCTCCAATTGTGGTGAGATACAGCCTTGGCTCAGTGACTATGCCTATGTCATTCCTGGAGCTGCCATCAAAACAACTGCAATGAGAAATGCAAAAAAAAAAAAAAAACAAACAATGCAATGAGATATGCCTCATGATCTTCCTGCTGCCCATGCACATCACCTGAGCTTCCAGGTTGCTTCAGACACCCTTTATGTATACACAGGGCAGCACCTGAAGCCTTTGTGTGTGTGAAGACAATAAATTGTGTATTTAGAATGGGCAGCAGTTCTGGGAATCCATCAAGATGAGAGATTCTGTGATCTCTCCCATTGCCAACGATGACTTCTGAAAGTCATTCTCTAGAGCCAAACTCTAGCAGTTCCCTTTTTTAGAACCTTGATACATTTATTTCCAAGCATCACCTGGGATACACATATGTATACACTACAAAAAGTTAAACGGTTGCCATATTTTAATACCTGTTTTAAAAGACTATAATTTCATGCACCTTCTTTGTGTTTTTTTGAGGGTTTAATTGCTATGTCATGGTAATGCTTATCAGAAAGCTCTGAAAAGCTTTAATTACTTTGTACTTTGCTTAGTTATGAATGCATGCAAAATTTAACTATTTCCCCAGAAGCAAATGAAGTCCACATTTATTATGTTACATAAAAGTTACGGAATGATTTAGAATAATTAAGCTAAAGGCTGTCTTACTTGGGATTTAACTCATCTAAATGATGCATAAAATTAATCTCGGAAAATTATTTCATATTAAACTGCTATATGACAAAGATGCATTAGGATCTTCTCAGAAAGTTTTGTTATAGGCACGCTTCCTATGGCAGTAAACTACAGGTATATTATGCAAAGGAACAGAATTGTAGTGTGGTTTTAATTTCTCAAATTAAGCTAAACAAACAAAATCATCAGGGAAAAGAAAGAGAAATTAAGAAGCGTAAAAGAAGATAGAATTTAAAGCAATAAAGGAGGAGTGATAGAAATATTAGGAGATCTGAACAGAAACTTGGGAAAATGGAGAGAGATGTAGGTAATAAAAAAGGGATGAAAGGAAAAATCACATAGAACCAATAGGTTCTCAAATTTAGCCTTGCTACATTTACAGTCAAGGTTTACCATTGCAACCATATTTAATACCTATTGCCTTGTTAAAAACAACTTAAGTGCCTTCTGACCTGTGTTAGCATTGTAACATTGACTGTCAGAGGATCCGGTACTGCCTACTTTTCTCAAGAGAATTGATCAACAGTGAGAATTGCTTACACGAGCAAAATGAGGTTAGAGGAATTATTCTAGACAATACTAGGCTAGGAATTCCAAAGCTTATTAGTTAAAACAAAGACACACTCTAAACACTATGATCTGTTTTATGGACAAAGAAATGGAAGATCATGAGTAAAGAATGCAGGAAATGAACGGGATCAAGTTAGGTTCAAGATCATGTGCTATGAATAAATGACTGAGAAGTTTAGGCATGTTAGTGTCTTAGGGATTCTGTGCATATTTTGGCTTTCTACATATTCAAATAATAATATAAGATACAGGCATTAAGGATGTCTCTCTGCAGTGGCTTTCCAGGAGTGGTCCATAAAGCTCAGCTGGCAATGACAGGCACACTGAAAGCTGTCACAGTTGTTAATATTTTATAGAGCCCCAGGAGAGCGATTGTGCTAAGGAATAGATGGGGATTCTATATATAAGGAATAGATTTGTATTCCAAGTTTTTCTAAAGTTAGGTTTAGGTGCAGGATGCTGGAAAAACTTTCTAATGGAACTGAAGTTTTCAGTCTAAAATACACCTCAGGATTATAAAGTAGTTGGGGAGACTATTAAAAAAAAAAAAAAGGAAGGGAGTCATGAAAAAGCAGAACAGCTGCTCCTGCGAGGACTGGTCCTTCTGACAGTATTTGACAGTTAGAAAACCATTTCTAACCTCTCTCAATTACTAGAAAGAATGAGCTTTGCAGGCTATGAAACAGCTTCCTATAAATCACAGAGGTGTATAGATGCAAAACTTCTAGCTAGTGCATTTCCTAGACATTCTACTGCCAAGGTAAGTCAATCGAGTTATAATTGGCTCTAACCGACTCGGCACTCCCACAAGCTGCTTCCTTCTTCATTTGAAGCTGAAGTGCAAATTTTCATTCTTGCCTTTGAAAATGCTAGAGAACTTGCTACTAGTTCTGACAGAAGAAAGATTTTCTGACAGTATAAAACATAGGAAACAACTGACTACATCATAAAAAAGACAGACTGTATGCAGGACTTGCCACTGAACTGAGAGGAAAGCGCTAGGAAACTCTACGAAGTTTCACTTCCAGCAAACAGCTGAAGATTTGATAAATTCCATAAAGCAAAAAGATCCTTAACATATGGAATTCCATGGTCACAAGAGAGAGCTTTTGCTGTCTATTCTTGGCCAAGCATTTTCCTCTTTATCTGAGTGTTGTGCCAGCCATGATGCAAGAGTGATGAACAGGGCGTGCTCTTTCTGTCTGTGAAACCCTCCTTTTAGTTTCTCCATGCATTCACTTTGTCCATGTGCAAGAAAGGGTGGGTTTGAGCAAACCTAGTGTGGTGGGGTTTTTCAAAGAACAATAAAAAGTAAAGAAGAACTGCATGTGTTCTACTGGATCAGGACAACATTCCATTAAGAACACAAAAAAGAGTTCTTGGTAAACCAAGATAATTCACTGATGATGCTAAAGCTTTAGTTGAGGTTATTTTCTGCTGCACTGTGCTAGCTAGAAGATGCTACGTCATTATAACATCTCGTTAGCTTCCCGAGTTCCCTTTTCTTGGTCTAGCATGATTTCTTTGGTACGTAAGAGGAGACAAGGTCTGCCACACTCTAGAAAGGATAAGTTTCCAGTCATCATTTCTGCACAAGGGAAGATGGTGCCTTGAGTCACAACACCCACCAGGGAAGGAAATAAAAACAATTTTCAGTTTTCTCCGTCCTTTCTATTAAAGTAGATGACACAACCTGCTTTATGTTGAAATACAAACTACAGATTTTTAAGCATAGGTCCCACCCCTTGATGGCAAATGGAGAAGGGTTGGATTTTAAGAAAATTTCAGTTTCAGAGTTCTGCCTGAAATTTTGACCATGTTTTCAGAAAATCATTCTTATATTCCACTATAACAGATTTTGAAGGCTTGGGAGAAATGCCGAGCTTTTTGGTTACAGCTTAAATGGCAATGGGCCAAATCTGAAAACTTGCTTCATTGTGTGGTATGAAAATTAATTTCAGAAAGTTCAGAGAATTCACTGGAGGAAATCTTTAGTAACATATAAATTACAATGCAGTATGAGAAACAAGCAAACGTTAGTATACTCGGCCATTCTCCATTCTGATTTTATCTAAGTTCTATTACTATTTGCAAAAAAGGCAATATTAAATGATAACATTATTTAGTTACTGAAAGCTCCACAAAGAAACTGTACAATTCTCTATTGTAACATCAATATATTGGCAGTAAGGAAACCTCTGCTTTCTCAGCTGGATGTTAGTAATTAATATCTTGCTGTCTAATTAGATTCTTTCCTTCTCATTTGAATGCTGATTTCTGAAGCAAATGTCCATGTTGCCAGCATGTGCTGTGTTGTAGTAGAACAGAACATCTGGCTGCCCACCAATTACTGTAATAGAGTAAGGCAGGCCTTTCTAAGGAGAAACTCTGCTGAGTTTATTATGAACAACAGAAACTCTGGGAGATACAAGCATTGCATAGATGTTGGTATATCATTATCTTCAAAATGCAAAGGGATGAAGGTTGTCCTCTCTGAAATTTCCGTAGACCTCCATGGGACAACGGCTTATTTAAATATTTTTTAAAATGTGTAGCAATGTTAAACTTACATTTTCTGGGAAACCTTAAAGTAAAATATTTTCATCTGAGAAACTGGGCTATATCTACAATCAAAACAAAATTCCGGAGAACACATAATAAAAATCATGCTTTGCTGAAATAAGTTAAGTTTGAGAAGACTTTTTTTCTTATGAGGCAGATGTAAATCCCAACCATCTTCAAACAATAAATGTAGGATGCATTTGAGGAGAGGGGGTCTAGTGTTCATATAAATGCTGTGATTCTTTAGAAACTACTGTAGTTAAGTATCTCTTGTTGCACTTCGCTTCTTCCAGTCCTCAAGGTAGCTGTGTCTCAGAGCACACCTTTGTTCCCATACTCCTATCTCCTTGGTCCACACAGAAATAATTGGAAGACAATCCACTAATCTGTGGAAGTTATCCTTAGTTGCAACAAATATAGGTATGAGTGGAATTTCTAGCTCTGAAGGTTTTCAGGGGTTATGAGTGTTGCTCCCCTCAGTGTTCGGGAAATGGTAACAATGCTAAGCAACCTTTTCTATGAGCAGAAACAAATAATAGGACCCTTACAAATCTTGCACTTGTTTCAGTAATACCAAGATCATCTCATATGTTAGGAACACCTCACAGATTCTGTCCAGTCTGAGAAGCCAGCAACGGAAACCTTCAGTTTTATCTAGAGGTGAAGGGTTGTTCTGTAAGAAAGCTTCATCTTCATGCCTGAGGAACTGACCTTACGTGAAGCTTGCCAGTGCTTCTGAGGATAATGTGCAGAACACAAAAGTGCAGTGTACTAAAAGTTATTAAAGCTGCATTATCGGATTTTTTTTCAGAGAAATTGCATGGTTCTCAAAATACTGTTGTAAATATCACTTTACATAAGCATGTTAATGATCAAATATTAGATTACCCTTTTGTGATATTTTCTCAGCTTTATTTTTTATTTAATTAAAACTATTAGTAATGCTGTAACATTTAGAAGAATGGCTATTGTAAGGTCAGGTGCTGTTTATCCAAAAGTACATATTTGTCCAGGAAGCTAATATTTTTAAGATATTGTATTATTAGCTGTGTTATATACATTTTCCCAGAGATTGTGCTGGAGTGGGACCATAAGTTTTTAAAAAATATTGTAAATAATGACTACAAATACTTTTTTAAATAATGAAATTTGCACTGCCATAATGTTCTCTGGTATAATTTTTTTCAGTTTCACAGCTGTAAGATAAGGCTTGAATAATATTTCATATGAAGTTAGTGAGTTTTTCTGTAAATATCCTTTTTCTTTTCCTTATTGAATGTGGAGCTCTTATGTAGTTACTGACTTTCTTTGTTCTCTTCTTCTGACTACAGACTTTTTAAATTAAATAACTGTTTATGAAAATAAAAATATTTTTATTAAAATAAAAAAAACTGAATTAATTTCAAAATATTTAAAGCAGTCATTCAGTCTTTAATGATATACAGTGCTGCTAAAGTATTTTGTGCTAGTCCTCCACCTGTAAGCATGTGTGTTATAAGAAAATATATATATGAAATATAGTTTTAAAGTTTACCTTAAAGTTTTCTACAGAAGATAGACTTTGTGTCCTTTTTTAAAATAATGTATATAGGATCCAGCCATATTTTTCATTCTATAAGGTAGATAACCGTCCTTAGCTTTGTGAAATCTGATGGATCAGAAGAATTAATCAGTGGTCCTACGGTTTCTCCAGCGAGTTGTATTAACCTCCTTGTTGAGCTCCTAGAGGATGGCTTTTCTTCTGCCACATTGAAAACACTGTGAACAATATATTTTTTTAAAGAAATACTTTTGTACAAACATTATCATAGCTTAAAAATGATTTATTAGGTTATTTTTGTCTTTATCCTGACAGTAGAGGATTGTTCTTTCAAATTTATCATCTAGGATAGCCCATTAATCTTGTCATTTTTCTAATATTTTTTTTTCTTTTTAGTGTCAGATATTTCAAATCCTGTTTATTTTTCCATTGCTCATAAACCATTTTCCTCAGAGGTGTATAAAGAGTACATTAGAAGATATCAAGAGGAAAACTATTGCCTATGAATATGAGCGTAGTAAGATTCATGTAAATCTGAAAGATGCTCTCAGCTTTCTTCCCATTGTCTGTAATATTAAAGTGAACTATGAATGAGTCTTCTATCTCCCCTCTAGTGCAGGAACAGAGAGCATCTTCTGCCCATGCAGTGATTCAGAAAATCATTGTTGATATAAGCAGCCTCTGAGATCCTTTCCTGAACACTCACCTTGAACTCTTTTACTAAAACCAGGGGTGGTTCTCTTTTTCCAGCCTTCTCAGAACTATTCAATAGTGGTCACGCAGTAAACATCTCTGTGGGTTTTCTTCCCTTTCCTAGAGTTTCCCCAGACAATGGAACAGTGCCTGGATCACACCGTATGCTGATCCAGTAGTGTGTACATGGCGCCTTTTGTCTAAGGTGACCCTGAGGGTACACTTGGAGATTTCCACTTCGACCTTATCTTTGGCTGTAATGTTAAGAAAAAGCATCTGATTAACCCTCACTGTACCACCACTGTGCGAGGATGCTTTCTTCCCATTTTATTTATCTCCTCTCAGTCACTTCTCACTTGAAGACTTTTCATGCCATCTCATATTTTCCTCCCTGGATCAGATGGACTTCCTTTCAATATGTAGACAGCAACATGTTGTCTGTATGCATAGCTAGATATATTTGTAATTTTATTCTGTATAATTGTTGGCATTACAGTAGAAAAAGTCTGTTGCTTCTGAAAGTAACAGATTTGTGAAACAATATCAATCCAGTTAAAACAGATAGAATTTACCAGACATTAGGAGTTCTTTCAAAATGCTTTTTATTCCACTTTGCCTCTTCAGTTATTCAAGAAATCCTATAGTTATGACTTTGCTAGAGCTCCATGAACTGTAAATTGTCTGCTTTTGGTCCCTCCTCCTTGTCGAATATTTTGCTCTCGGATTCCAGTGGAGAATCTATAATAATATAGCTTTTAGGATTGTCTTACATATATTTTCCTTAATTTAAATAATTCCTTTGAAAGAAGATTGGTCTCTTGGGTAAAGTGTACATCCAGTACTAGATATTTTTTGCTGAAATGGGCTGTTGCATTTTCTTTTAAGTGTGTACCAATAAATTGAGTAGAATTAGCTCCTACAGGCACATACTTTACATATCATAATAGTGTTTCCTCTGCCTCTCAATTCATTTATGGAAAATGAAATGGAGGATTTTTTTCCTTTTACTTCTTTACTTTGTCTACTAGATTACTTATCTGAAGATAAGTCTTTAAAGACTGTGACAAACATGGAAACAACTATCCATTCATCTTCTTTGCAATGCTCCTCTAAAACAATTAATTTATCTTTTTAGTTGGAGTGCTTTGAATCTAAGTAGCTACTGAGATCTATGTGGTACTTTGATATTGTAATCAAAATTCTTCTCTGATGGCTGATTTTCATTATTATAAAATTTCTAGATTGTATTGATTCTTGTAAGACCACAAAAAACTTGAACTACAAGATGTGCTTTTATGTTGAGAAGTACTTGTTCTGTTGCAAGTAATTGTTGAAGATACGTGTGCTAATATCGTTAAAAACAATGGAAACTGGAAAGAAAACTTCTTTTTCCAAGAGGCAGTTTTAAATCTCTTTTTATGTACAAGAGCGAGCATTGATTAAACAGTAATGATGAGCAGAAATAATCCTCACAACTGATCATCTTTTAGCCTCTCCTCATCCATGTGCTCATCATGTCATGCATTCCTCACTTCTCCTCTCTTCAACACATCACACGTACTAGCCCCTCAACCCATCTCAGTGGCTTTCTGCTGGACTCCTAACAGTTTGTCAGTCTCTCCCTAGTACTGAGGGTCCCAGTGCTGGATGCAAAATTTCAGATGCAGTGTCACAGATGCCAAATAGAAGGGAAGAATCGCTTCGTTTTGTAGAATCACTTTGTAATGCAGCCCTGTAGGCGATCAGCCTACCACAAAGGCACACCTCTGACTCACCTTCACCAAGTTAATCAACGTCATTGACCTAACCAACCAGTCACCAGCCAGCACTGTTTTAGAAGGTTACTCTATCCTACATGTAAGACTTGGCATTTGTCTTTGTTAAACTCCATGAGGCCTTGAATTAAGGGATTGGGGTAAAGCAGGGAAGCAAGATCTGTTCCAAAAGTCCTGTCCTGCAGTGTCCAAACCATTGCCCCCGGTTTGGTAAACTTGGTTAAAAAAAAGATTTACTTTCCTCCTGACACAGGTACTTTACCATTCAGTAAATGAGATGTATTTAAAGACTCAGAAGAGGTTTGTCCAAAATCCTCTGAATATTTAGCTGTGGCAGTGAAAGGGATTAGACATCTATTCTGCACAGCTCAGTGATAAGCAGTTTAAACCATTTCTCAGATATTTTGCTACCGGATTTGTTTGGGTTTTTTCTTGGATTTTTTTTTTAAATAAATTTCCTGTGATTTATCATCTCTTCAAAGCCTAAATTACATTTGATCCCTTGGTTATTAACAGTCCTTCTAACTTCTGTTTATCTAAACTACCAGGCACTGCTTTCACCAGTATATAACAAATTCTTTCTCTAGTTGCTGAAAAGCTGAGGTTTGGCCAAAAACAACTACACTAGTAGAGTATTCAACTTCTTCAACAGAGTCTGATTCTCAAGGAAGAGAAGCTACAGCTTTTCTTTGGGGTTAGTTTTCAGTCCCCCACAAAATGGTGTGTTTTGCTGTGTGTACTGGTTCTATGTGTACACTTCCACCCCTCCCCTTCCTTCAAATTCCTATTTATAAGAACAGTGACTCTTATAAACTTCTGTTCATAGTGTGACCTTCTATGGCTAAACATACACTTGCGTAGTCAAGACTTCATTTTTATTTGGAGAGATTTATTAGAAATAACCTAATATTGAAAAGTAAAGAGAAGGCGCTGCCTTTATAAATCCCTATTTATGTATTTTGCCAGAAATAATTCTATCAGTGATGAAATTCAGTTGAACAATACTATTATTTTCAGGAACTGCAAGAACACAGAAAGAGTCCTGTGCTAGAAATATCTCTGTGGATTTCTAAAGAAAGTGGAAGTAAACAGTGACTTCCCATATGATACCAGGCATGACAGATTTTATAAATACTGAGATCTCCTTTAGAGACACATTTCCCAGTGAGCTCAGAACATGATGCTAGATGTTTGAACATAAATGACTAGCAAAAAGTTTTGGTCTGTACATAAGTGGCCCTTAATTTTTTTTTTTAACTAGACAGCAGACAAGCACTCCTTGTCCTGATTGTCATTTAATCATCCTCCATTATGCTCACCGCAAAATGGCAAGTACTCACACTGCTGCTGTTTTGTTTCTTTTTAATTTTCATCAGAACTTTCTATATTACCAACATACTCAATTTCTTTGGTGCAAAAGTTTCCTAGAATTTGCTATTCCACTTTTGACTCTCAAAAAGACTTTGATAAGCTTATATGGTACTATCAAAATTTTTTCTGACAAAGACAGCAGGGTCTCTATAACAATCAGTGGCCTTATAAGGATTTTACATAAAACAACTAAATTTCCTCAGTAAAAGATTAGAAAGATAGATACTTTTTTCCAGGATAGTCATGCACTTTTAAGAACGACCTGACAAGAGTTAGTCCAAGTCCAGGGACTCTTGGAGGTTTCAGTGAGCAGCACGCAGGAGCTAAATCAAGGATGAGAAGGGTTTCTGTTCACAGAGCTAGGCATTTAAGTCTTACATAAGGTTATAATGAGCCTATTCTGCTTTGTTTGTTAGTTAATGCAACAACATGGGTGTGAATATGCTTTCCTATCCCATTGTCAGAGTAGAGTTTACATAAACTACAGGTTTACTGATTACCCAAAACCTTAATGTCTGCTTCGCTCCAGTTTTATTAGGTTTCACAGCATAATAAAAGCAAGACGAACTGTTGCCCATGGACTGTCTCCCAGGGAAGACAGTTCCTACGACAGCTTCTCCTTGGGAAGTTATACAACAAACCCAGAACACAATCAAAGAAACAGCAAAAGTGTAGTTCATTCCCTCATGTGGGAAGTCTTAATCTCAGTTCATTGCCTAGTCTTGGGACAGCACATTAAGAAGTTTATTTTATTTTGTACCTCCAGGAAATACAACAGCAATGATGAACACATGGAGGCCAGAGGTCCCCTTGGATAATTCTCTAAACTTGAAGGCTATTGCTCCCTGCCATCACGCAAAGATTACGTGTATGATATATGGCAGATAAGACACATGCAAAACAATTCATGCGTATGACTGCTTAAACAAACTTGAATCTACAGTCACCATTAATAATGACAGTCACCACATGGAGGTGCCTAAGGCATTCTTTACAAAGGTCAGTCACAAAGCACATTCCAATTCATTGCTTTTTACTTTTGCCATTGCCTTCTAGCACAAATCCAATTACTTCTGTTTTGTATGTCAGTACCTTCATCAGCAACACACAGCAGAAAGCAAAATGTACTTAGGTGACACTTTCTTAGCTGTAGGCAGATCTGATTAATGAGGCAGGGCTGAAATTAACTTTTTTCTTCATGTCAAGACAACTTCCCTAGTAGTGCAAAATTCCCTTTCTAATGCTGTTCATTAACATTTTAACCACCACCAAGCATGCTGAAAACTAACACACTTCTTAGGCTTTACTAGTCATCCATCCATGTCTTATTATCCCTGTAAATATAATGAGATATGATCTGATATTAACAGCCACAGATTTATCTATTTAGATTGGAAATGCAACTCTCACCGAAGGACCAGCTAGCTGGAAACTTGCCCATTGACTTCAATCAGGTTGCACTAGTGTAAATAAGAGGAACCTGGATATTTTAAAGATAATTTTGTAACTTAAACACATGGCATTAGAAAACACTTAGCATTTTGATTAACACTGAAAACATTGCTTCTTCCTGCTAGCAACATTCCTCACACATACAGCCATAAAGAATTAAACCACCTATCAATGTAAGTAAGTGGTCAAAAAAAAGGTCCAGTTAAAATTAGCAGGCAAGGAAACTCCTTCCAAGCACATTTAAATTACTGTCAATGTTTAAAAATTCTAAGGCCAGTAAGTGACATCTTGTGGTTTTCCCTACTCCATGTACAGTCCTGCCTATGTAGCATCACATTGCTAGAGTAATAGAGTAGTCTCAGCAATTTACTTTTTTTTTTTTAAGACATTCATTTTATAGTTACACATACATATCAAATCCAACTATAGAAGAAAGTCTGGCTGGTGAAACAAGTCAAATGGTATCAATCGGCATAGCTCTATTGGAGCCCTCAATGGAGCTCCCAGTTCACCCAACCTGAATAGTCTCTGTAGCTCTCTCTGTGCACAGGTAGACTATCAAACTAACCACTCACCATGCAGGAAAAACCTATGTTACAAGTTACCCAACCAAAGTTAGTATTAAAAACATTAAAAGATTAATTGCTTATCCACAAAGGCAGAAAACAAAGACCTATTGAAAGAGGAACAAGAAGAAAACAAAAAAAATATATATATTGACTGTTCCTACCAGCTACAAGAGTTTTTCATGCCTAATCCTATAATCACAACTGCACTGTTTTATTTTACATTATTTTATTCATTTCTTTGGGTTACTAATTTACATAAATTTATGCATAATCAGAATTGTGAATGCCAATCCCTGCAACCTGTCATAATAACATAATTAAATATCTTTTTTCCTGAATTGAGTCTGAAATATTGTCTTCCTTATTTCAAACGGTTCAAGGAAAGCGAACATGTCTTGGTCCATCCCTTTCATCTATCTTTAGACTCTTCCTCTTGACTTAAACTTCAAGGATCAGGTATATAAAATTAATATACTCACATCTTGTTCCTGATTGTCTCTCAAAGATATGAACTTCCAATTTCAAACAGTACTCTCAGTTAAGAGCTTAGATTGTCACCATTACCCAAGCCAAAACAAATTAAAAACCAAATCTTTTAACACGGTAATAACTACTCCCAAAGTAACATTACGTTAAAACCTAGTAAACCAGGACACTATTATTTTTGAAGGTCTGTGTCACCAAACTATATTTACCAAACAACTTTAAGGAATGTGTATTTAAATAACATATACATTCTTAAGCAGGAAGTGGTTGAAAATTAAAAGGTCAAAATATTCACAAGAAAATTAGAGTACCGCTTGGTACTTAGATGGAGTTACTTGCTGAGATGGTACCACTTTAGAATTTCAGTGTTATCATACCTCTAAACTCAAGGTCGTATCGTCCTTGTCAAAACTCCACAGCATGGAGAGATCATGATCATTGCACTATTCATGAATTATATATTATCACATTCCCTTGGATAAATTACAAGTGGAAATTATCTGGAAGCAAGCAGACGCACTGTAATATTTCAAAATAGAAGTGGGTCAGGTTATAAGAGTATGGGATCCCCACAAGAACACACATCTGCTGGTATGCAGATATCTAAGGTGGGAGTTTTCAAAAGTACCTTTGAATTTCAGTAGTAACAGAAATAGGAAAACAGTTAAGCTGACCTGAGAAGTAGGTTAAAATCTTCAGAATTTTTGTGGAACTTTGGGAAATTACAGGAAACTCCTTTATGTTTCTCTGTCTGGAGGTTCTTATTTCCTACATGCGTAGTTTCAATGAGCCATTAGGGAAGGAAGAAGACATTTTCTAGAATTTCTAAAATTTCAGTGAAATATTTCTGATTGTTATATTCTGAAATATAACACATGCACAAGTCCATTGGACCTGACGAGATACATCCACGGGTCCTGAAGGAACTGGTGGATGAAGTTGCCAAACCACTATCCATCATATTCGAGAAGTCGTGGCACTCCGGTGAAGTTTCTGCAGACTAGAAAAGGGGAAACATAACCCCCATTTTTAAAAAAGGAAATAAGACCCGGGAAACTACAGGCTGGTCAGTCTCACCTCTGTGCCTGACAAGATAATGGAGCAAATCCTCCTGGAATCTATGCTAAGGCACATGGATAACAAGCAGGTGATTGATGACAACCAACACGGCTTTACCAAGGGAAAATAATGCCTGACAAATTCTGTGGCCTTCTACAACAGGGCCACGGTGCT
>NW_010107389.1:0-31956 GCF_000699245.1 Pterocles gutturalis | reverse complement strand
TCTATGATTCTATGATTCTATGAAACAGACAGTTCCCTGCATGGGAGGGAGGGAAGCACACCTGTGTTTGGGGCAGCTGAGAAGAGACAGGCATTTTAGGGAAATGCAACATCACACGATTATAAAGGGTGGATAAAAAAGGAACTCTTTCATCTAGTTCTTTTTCCAAAATTTCCTACCAATCTTATGAACAAATCTGAGGTGATACAAGGGAACATTAGTACCAGCACAGTTAGCTATTCACTATCAGAATTTGCTGTTCAAGATCTGAGACTGGCAACCTGTCTTCAGTTAAGCATGTACTCTGTTTCAACACACCAAAGCAGTTCATTTCCTTTGTGCAAATAGTTATAAAGGGCATAGTTTATGTGTATACCATATTTGTATGTTAACTGCTGTGAGTTTTCCTCCAGGTTTGCCCTTGTAAGCAAAACTTGTGGATGTCCCATTCATCAGGTCAAAACCAACAACACTAATATACTGCTCACTGCAAGCTGGTAAATAAAGAGGAGCTAGACGTATGGCATGGCCATTGCACATGGAAATTGATATGTAAATAGTTCACAAAAAAATGTTTGAAGAGGTTTTGTGCAAGAATATATATGGAACTGTAGGATCATAGTGTTCTCTGTGGAAAATGGCTTCCTTTGTGTATTTCTATGTCAACCCCTTATACAGAGGAGGCTTGAAACACTTGACTTAGTTTCTATCCGCTATCAAATGCTGTAATATCATAAATTACTTTTCCTCACTTATATTAAAAAAATAATCTATTTCAAATTAAGTTCTTATTTTAACTTAAAAGTCAGTTCAGGCTCTACACCTGCTCTTCAGTCCAGCTACCAATTTTGGTTATTCCATATAATTATTTCCTTCAATTTTTAAATATTTCCTTTTTCTGCATGAGAGACCCACATAATCAGGAAGGGAAACTAACTGAATATATGGGTGAGAGAAAATGATTAGAGGCAAAGTGGTGTCAAGTTAACACATGGTACAAGCAGAATAACAGAAACCCATTGTTCAGCTGTAGTAGGAATACGATTGTGTGCTGTAAGCTACAAATTTCCACTCTGTTCAGGAAAAATGTGATTTTTAAATCTAAGTGTTGCTTTTGATTTAGTATACCCAAAAATTTCTATTACAGGAAGCTAAGTCAACCTTTGATTTAACTGTGTTTACCTATAATCTTAGTAAAAAACTCAGTAAAACTTGGGTTTTACTTTGATTGAAGAGTCTGTGTTGGCAAACAAGACATATTTGTCCTTTTACAGAGGTTCAATTTAGGACAACCACTGAGATTTGATGTCAAAACAACATGCCAGTAACATGTCATCAAAACACCTGGTGTGGCTGGAATGGCCATGTAATCAAACACTTCATGATTTAAACCAAAATTAAAATAAAATAGTTGCTGCCTAATACTTCCAAGAGAAAGGTTAAATGTGATGTACCTAAAAGCTTGGGTGTTGTTAAAAAATAATAATAATTAGAAAACAGTCCAGGATATCTGTGTTCCTTCATGTTTCTGCTGGTAACCCTGTGGTTAAGTCAAGTAGTGATTGATTTTCAGAGAATTATAGCTATTATAAACTGTAATCAGCAGAGGATGAGAATAATTATGCAGAGAAAGGGGAAAAAAGCTGAAACATGGCTGAGCAATATTCTGATTGATGGCAAAGTCATTTCCTGGCTGTTAATGACTGATTTTTCAACAGTCAGCACAAGCGCTATCCCTGTGGGGGAAAAAGGAAAGGAATGGTCGTGTTATAAAGAAAACTACTGTCCTCAACTTATTTTTTTCATCAGGAATGGATGAACAGGCTTGGAAAAAAACCTGCTGACCGTTGTTCAGGAACATCTCTGTGTGACAAGACTGCAGCTTGGAGTGAGCATGTTCGGAAGGGCTGTGAGTTGTGCTTTTGGTTTACCCTGGAATTACCCAGTGAGCCTTCATACCCTTCAAGCTCCTGCAGCCCCAAACCCCACCAAAGCACGCTGGGGAGGGCTGTTTTTGTGATATTACAGGGCATGAGCAGGGCAGAACAGCACATATGAGAGAAACCCTGTCTCAGTGAAACATTCAGATACTCTATCTGATCTGAAAAGTTTTCTGTTAATGAAAGTTCTGTTGATCCATCAGTTGTCTTTGGCATTTTGGTATTCTCAGATGAAGTGAGTACCAGTCTCTCCAGCTCCAGGCTGATCAGATGTTACCCCTCATGTCCTGTCTGCAAGCTTCCCTCTCTGATAGCTTACATCTGCTCTCCTACCGTCCTCAGACCTCTCTTGTTTTGCTCTCAGGAGAAAGGTATGTCCTGTCCAGAAAGGCTAATTACCTGCCCCTTGCCACATTTCCGCCTGCATGCACATGTGCCGGCGATATGCACACAGGCCACAGTGAGTGAACACCGTGGGGGGTGCGATGCTGAGCAAAAAACAATCGCTCTAATCTTACATGAGTCTCTGAAGGAATGTCTGATGGGGATGCATGTGTGTTTTCAAGTCCTAAAACAATTTTAATTTCTATTTTATGCTACATGAGGTCAAGGAGTGGACAAGCCTACAGAGCAGTGGGCTCTGGTTGACAGCCGTGTGCTCTCTAAACTGTGACACTTCCAAAAAAGAGACTAATTTATCTTATTGGCCACAACCATAAAATAGGGTAAGGGATGGAAATAGATTAGAACCCATAAAACTGAGGGAAACAAGACAGCTGCCATCTCGGAAAGGACAGACACTGCCCTGTGGAGTCCTGCTGACTTTAAAGAAACTTGTGAATCGTTTTCTGCTGTCTCCACAAAGCATCCTCTGTCACAGGAACTCTCCCGTCAGGCTTGAGCATCCAGAGAAGCACCAGAAACATGCTTTTTCAGATCCTCCCTTTCTCTCTTAGTGCAGATGATGTAGGTACCGGATTTCAAGAGCCGGCTGTATACCAAAGTGCACTGCTTGCCTGCAAACTTGCGGTAAATGCTTCTATAGGCAGTTTTCCATCTGCCCAAGAAATTATGCTTTCATAATGCTTAACACTTTCTGGTGGATTTTGAAGTGCCACGAAAAAAACTGGGTGGTGGATTTTCAATTAATTACAAAAATACAAATTATCCAGAGTTTATAGTCCTGATTTTAAACTTTTTAATACCAGCTTGATATGAATGCTGTCTCACTGATTTTAGTGGAGTTATACCAGTCAGTGAAAACAGATGGAGTGAAGAATGCAGTTAGCAGCTGTATCTCCTCCCAACAGCAGGTCAAACGCATCTCAGCAGACAAAAGTACCAGAAAAGAAGGGAGATCAGCAGAACAAATGTTAGAAACATAAAGTGTCTGTAATTCAGACTTGATAGCATTGGGATTCTTCATTAGGGACAGTAAAAGAGACAAATAAACAGGCAGAGGGAGAAAGATGAACTACTTACAAACAGTATACAGTGGAATAATAAATCCTTCTACTGACTCACTTGGAGGTTCAGTGAAGAGACTGTTGCTTTAATCTTCATTAGCTCTTCAGGCCATGTCTCTGAAATCTCCGCTCTGCCACCGGACCCTGCAGAACATTATCCAAAGATGGGACAGAAGAGTCTCTGTTTTCCTCCCACCCAATTTACTAGTAACTTAAATCTCTATTTAACAAACTCTCCTCTTTGGAGATGCTGGCAAGATTTGAATGAATGCGGTGGCATGCAGAGTTCCTTTCCTTTTCCTTTTTCTTTTTTTTTCTTTTTTTTCTTTTTTTTTCCTCATGCTCATTTTGTGCATACGATCTCGAGCAATGTGTGGGTCACAGACAACTTATTGAACCCTGTGCTTTCAATAAATCTTTTTCAGTAGGCAGGAGGAAGCATGCAGGCTAGGATTAGTGTGCAGCAGTTTGTGTCCTGTGTATATATTGGTCCAGACATTTTCTTTCCTAGTGTGAAGTGCATTTGCAGCACGTGTTGCTTGAGATACGTTGAGGAATCATGCCTAACTGGAAGCACATGGATAGTCCCATTGGTTTCAGTTACCATGTTTAATAATGAGCACGTGCTTAAATTTCTTGCTGAACCTGAGGAGTCAACAGGTATGAAAGGTGCCAGGCTGATACTGCTATAGATTGCAATTTGCTGGTCACAGGGAAGGCTAGGCAGCAAGAGTGCCCATTTCCCACATCATCCCTGCTGGCTGCAGCATGGGACGGTGCTGCATTCACCTGGACTCTCACTTTGTCCCCTCACTCCGTGTGACCTGGGCACAGCCATTTCTCGTCAGCATTTCCATGTCCCACCTGTGAAATGGGTATGCTGATACGGTCTGTGCCTCATGCACCTGTGAATCTGCAATTAGACTGACATGTCTAAAATTGTCGTGTTTTTCAGCCCTTCCCCTCATGATTAGCGTCGCAAGCTTTCCTCCTTGTGACCCTGCAGGGATGTGAGGACCTCATCCCCATGTCCTTATTCCCTCTCAGACCAGCAGTGCAAGCACAGTGTGCCCTGGGGCCTGAAGCCACAGCTGAGGGAGGGACAAGGGAGGGTGGAGTGGGGAGATGAAGGAGGTTTTGGTGGCACTGAGGAGGGACATTGCTGTAGGCCTCCTGCCTTTCAGTGAAGGTTTTAGGACAGCTGACAACTACTATGACAAATGCTGACAACTACCATGGCACTGCACCAGGTCCTCTGGCTCCTGCCTCAGCAGGAGTTGTCTTAGTCATAATCCAGTCCCTGGTTTTGGCCTGCACTAGCCACCTTCCCCTAGTCACATCCCTCATCTCATTTCCAGGAGATGGCCAGCAAGACATTTGCCTCCTTCCTCCAGCCACTTCCAGTGTCTCTGGATTAACAGATGGGCTTCTTGGGACTGAACAAGTCTCACTGGATCTGGAAACATGGTTTGTTCAGTCCACTTGGAAAGTCATACACCTACACAGACATCCAACCAAGGACACAGGAACCTAAGTTTAGACCTCTTTTTTCCCCTTTTCTTCTTTGAAAACAGTGGCATTATGCTGGGAAAGTTTTAGGTAAGCCTTGAGAGGAAAATGTTGTGTAAATCAGCCCATGGGCTGGTTTCAGCCAAGGTGGCTCTGGCAGCCAGAGGGTAGCTGATGTTGCCAGCAAAGCTGCCAGGCGTTGCCGGATACCATGATGTTTTGTTATCTGGCCACTTATTGACCAAAAACTGGATCAAGATCCATGTGCAAAAGATGTATCTTTTTCCTGCAGAAGAGCAGTTTAGTACTTGCATATCAAGCACAAGAGCAGCAAGTTTGATAGGTTTTGTTTTCCTTCCCCTCTCCCCCAACCTTTTTCAAAGGAAATTGTGATTCACAGTTCCAGCGATCTGAAACACAACAACACTGATGGCCAGATCAACAAACAGACTAGCAGAAGGCCATGTGAAGCGGGGTGAACCAACAGCCAAATGCCCTTGCCTGAGCAAACACAGCTAGTGAAACTTTGTCGTCCAAGCTCTTCAGATGCCAAATGTATACACTGAGTAAATGAGGCAGCTAGGTTGTTCCTTTTCAGGAAATGGCACAGGAAAAAGATTCATACAGTAGGCAACAGGCAGAGAAGCTGTTATGGGGGGACATACTGCAGCTCTGTGCCAAAGCCCAGTGTGCCAGAGATATAACTTCACCCGATGCATTCCACTACTGCTTGGATGTTCCTCCAGCTTGACCTGCTCTTCTCTTGCTCTCAGAGCAAGTTTCTTGCCAAGGTTTTCTCAAGAGTGCTCTCGAACAACAAACAGAAATTTGTTCTCTTACACAGGGCCTTTTTCACCCCTAAAAAGCCTTTTATGTCACAAATGCAGCTTCCTGCTGGCACTGTGCTTCAGGAACAGATATGGAAAAATGAAGTCAGGAGATAACACACAGTGCAGTGTAATGAGGGCACCAGCATGGAGATATTTTGGCTTTTTTTTTTTTTAAAGTGTCAAATAAATTCTGTTCCATAAAAGTGACAAGAAAACAATTTAAAGAGAAGGGAAGAAAGTTTCAGCATGTGTCACTTCTCTATATGTTCTGAAAACTACAATAAAAATAAGCAGCTCCCCCAAAGCTGAATCCTTGGCAGCACACAGCTTAGTAAGTAGTCTACAGCACAAGGCTGTGAGAGAAGTTACCCATTTTTTGTTTAGTGAGAGCACTAATGCAGCAGACAGGGTACAGATGCCAGCTACAGGGCCAGTGGAATCATGAGCACCCATCCCATCCCATCCCATCCCATCCCTTCTTGCCATACTTGAAATTTGCTGTCTCATCTGCTGTGCTGACAGGTCAAGGTTTCAGCCTAGTTTTCTCATGATCTAGAATGTCTCATGGGAGCCAGCCCAGCTTCGTCTCATTGACCACAAGAAATGTGCACAAGCCCAGCAACAGTTCACGAGTCCAGAGAAAGCCCCAGTGAATGCTCTGCTCATAGGATTCCACTTCACCTTTAAGCCTTGATCCAGCAGCAATCATAGAAGTTTTTTAAAATACCATATTGAAAAGAAGCTTGGTTCTGCAGTATTAAGGTCTCTGGAGGATTTGCTTTTGCTCAAATCCTTTAGTTACAGAGAAGTTTTGTCAGAGTGCCATGTTTGCAGTTTTAAGTTTGGATGGCTAATGGCAGGATTGTTACAAAAAATATTTTTTACAGATATGTTTGCACAATGAAAGTGTCTAATATGGCCAAAAGAAGCAAGGAAACCACTCCCCTGTACAGCTTCTATTCTTTTTGCCTTTTTTTTTTTTTTTTTTTTTTTTTTTTTTTGTGTTGAAGTGACAAAACACATAATAAGTTACATCTGACTTGGTGAAATTTTACATGTACAAGAGCTGGCTGGGAAATGCACTTTATCTGAACTTTGTGGCCAATGGCCAAGTTAAATAAACTGAATTAATGTTATTTTCCCTTACCCCTTCCATCCCTTCCCTGGTAAATAGAACCACCTCTGGGATTTCTAATGGTAAGTTACCCTTGCAGCGTCTGGTTTAACTTGGCTACTTTATCGACAAGATGATTTCCGCTTTGAGACTTTTTTATCTTTTTTTTTTTTTTTTTTTTTTGGTAAACTTACAAAACTTCAGAATCCCCTCTACATCCCTATAACTTTCATTTTGTAAAAGTATTTTGGGCTCTTTTAGTTCATGCTTTGGCATAAAAGCAATATAATCTAACTTGTGGGATGTGACCTAAATTGTAAATATTTGTTATGTTTGCAAGCCTGGGGGTGGTGTGTGACTTGAATGGACATAAAGATATTTAGCAACCAAATCTGTGTTCCAAAGTAGGAAGAATAATTTATTGTCCATACAACACAAAAAACGAAGGCTCCGACACCTTCCAAGAGTGCTCTTACCAAAGATAATTCTAGCTTCAGGGTTTTTTAAGAAAAGTTGTTTTCTAGAATGGGTGCTATGAATATAGGCTGAAACTTGTATTGATTATGTTCTGTGTGAAGTTCATTACCAAAATAGTTGAGCAAACACTTACCTATCTGCAGTCCCTGCACTGTTCCTCCTGTTTTTCTCATAAAATTTTTGTACCCTGAGACTCCAGGCTCTCTTTTGTCTCTGTGCACTGGGAACAGGATCTGACTTGCCTGATTTGGAAAGCAGCTTGTGCCTTAGCAAATGTGCTTTCAGGATGGAGTTAACATTGTAGTAACATGGATGAGGCTTATTCAGCCATCTCGTCAGGTCTGGCCAAGGTTGGGAGTCACGGGGCTTCCAGTGCCTATGAGCATCTCTGGGGCCACTTCCCCAATGCTGATCACTTTGTTACCATAGCTGGGACCAGGAACCAATGTCCAGGAGAATATTCTTGATGTTAATGCAAGATGTTAATGAAACATTCCTGATGTAAATGAAAAAAAAAAAGGAAGATGAAGGGACAAAGCTGACAGAGAGAGGAAAGAGGAGAAACTCGTTCAGAAACTTCTCAACCTTGTCAGTTTGTGTGACCTGTGGACCTGAGACATACAGATGCACTGTGACCAGCATGTGCCAGTACTTAGTGATATGCTCGGAATAAACTTAGTCTCCACTGGGACACAGGAATGATTGCAAGGACACAGCAAATTCTGCCCCGACTGGTGGTCTGCCTCTCAGTTTGGTCAAAAGCCACATGTGAGGACAGGGCAGACAAACTGTGGTCCTCTGGAGAGCGCTGCCCAGAACCCCACAGTCGGCACAGACCACTGGCTCTAGACAAGATGAAACTTTTAGGTTTCCCCTTTAGCAGCTCTTTCTAGACTGTTAGTTCATGGAAATGGCATATACTAGACTGCAGGTCTGATCAGAGTTTTCTTCTCAAGGGGAGACACTGGTGACTTTGTTTAGCCTTGTTGTAAGTGGTTGAAATAACAAATCCAGCAAAGCCACAAACCTGCTTCATGTGCCAGAGCCCTGGGTAAAATGTCTGCAGAGCTTTAAAAATGCAACACAGAAAACAGAAAGCTTCTGCCACATTACAGAATGCTCCCTCAAGCCATTGACTGTTTCGGATCAAGTTAGAGATACATTTCATACCTAAAAGGGAGAACTACGTTGTTATAGAGGATAACTGCATTTTCCACTGAGGGAATTTATACTTTACCTAATAGCTGTGACATGAGACCTTTTGCAAACCACCTTGCCTGAACACAAAAGGGCTTTTATGCAGAAGGACAGAGCGTCCGCAGAAGCTGTCAAGAACTGATGTGCCTTTGCCTCAAGTCAAATAGTAATGTATTAACTTTCAATGTGATTAAGATGGACTTTTGCCCAGAACAAGAAAATTGGTTGTGAACGAAAATTGCTCTTCAGAAGTGCCTCTTCGTTAATGATATTATTATTATTTTATTTTAGTGTAATTAGGGTTATGTTCTTAAATCATAATTGTCATTGTTATGCTTTCCTTAAGTCAGCACAGCATTACATTTAGTGATCTTAGCAATGACACAAAAGAGTTGTGAATCTCACCTGCCACAGATAGTGCCTTCTGTTTCCATATAATTTGGTTGTGCTTGGAGCAGAAATTGTCCTTGAGGTGCCTCAGAAGTGTACTGTCTTGATCATAACAATTACCTGAGACTGAAAAGCCATCTGGTTAAAATCATGTCTTCTTATCTGCTTTATGTACCTTCTTTAAAACATATTCCTCCTTCCCCCTGAAAAATTAGAACAACTGGCATGTTTAAGCATTTTTCTAGTCATACAGCTTAACAAATTGTTTTTTAATAGCTGCACTGGGCAATGAATTATTTGAGTTGAGTCTGTGGTGACCATTTTCATGCAGCGTTGGGATGTCGGCTAATGAATCTGTGTTCCAAGGACCTTGGGAGCCAGGGAACAGCTCACCAGATAGGCCCAGAGGGTACACTGGTAGGTGTATTTTAATGCCTCAAAACAGCAGCATAGCAGGATGCTGTGGAAAAGCTGACCTTATTTTCTTGAGAAATAAGGATACAGCAAGCAATAAAATAAAAAACCCTCTGTGTCCCCTCTCCCTCTCCAGTAATATAGCAATGCCCCAAGGAACAGTCTAGCCTTCAATTTAATTTCAGTCACTCATGCATTTTTTTTGCCCATGACATCACCCTGAAGTGATTAGAAAATTATAACTGGGATGTGAACTCAAGCAGAAGCTTATGGACTTTTCACTGTTTCATAAGGAACAAGAAATGAGGTGACTCGTGCCATCATTCAGCAGGTCTCCCAGCGGGCATTTCTGTCCCATGCTGCACTCTGGCTAGTCATCTTTTAAGACTCTCCACAAAAGATCAAGCAGAAAAGAGGCTACAGCTGATACGTGAGAGCCGGTCTAGATGGGGAGGGGAGTAAAGGGATGACACATTTGTGTGATGAGACTGTTGAAGTGTCATACCAGCCCAAGCAAGCACAGATCATTGATGAGTTGATCTGCAATAAAACCAACTTTGGTATAAATCCACCATTACCTCCCCCTTCAAAAATATGCCCATTAGCCTTGTTCCAAAGTAGAAGAAAAAAAAAAAAAAAAAGAGCTATTATAATTTTCCCAGAGGAAAAAATACTAGGAATACATCAGAATTCCCACACTTTTGTGCTGTGATAGTGTCTGTGCTTCCCACAACGGGCTTTGAGATCCGCCTTCTGAGTGTGGCACTGTCAGCAGAGGATTACTCCAGACAGTTTGAGAAACACGTGGTCAGGTTTCTATCATAACTCACTGTTTTGTAAATATGTTTAATTTCTGTTTTAGCAGATTCTATCTTCTAGCAGAAATGCAGAGATTTGTGCATTTATTCTTCACAGTAGTCATAATGCTTCTGGAGTTTACAGACAGGCATCACAATACCTCCCTCTAAGCTTCACTCACTGCAAAGTTCAGTGTCATCTGGCAGCAGAAGACATTAATCACTACAGAGAAGGGCAGACTAATGTTTCTAAGCCAGGCAGGGCTTGTATCTGCTTCCCAAATAGCTTACCCTAACAGTTCTTTTTATTGAGATTGATTCCCCATATTTTGTTACTTTGGGGATATAGTCCATTTATATTTATCTTGTACTGTAAAGCTAATAATTGACATTGTTATTGCAGTTATTTTATGAGCCATTTTCTTAGTACCCGAGGGTGTTTTTATTGCTACCCTTTTGGCCTTTCCTTGAAAGTACTGAAAGTATACAGGGCCTTTCCATTAAATTACCGAAAGTGTACAGTATATGTTGTACACAGTTTGTAAAGAAGTTCATTGCCTGCCTGATTAGTATTATTTCTCTGTTTATGTCACTCTTGTGTTTTCTGTTACTCCAATTCTGGCTAAAAAGCTAACCATCCACACAAGTTGGAGGACAGCCTGAAGGAAGCTGTAATTTAATGTCATGCTCTCCATATCCCCTGTACAACATGGGGAAGAGCCAAAATGCCCTGTCCCACTGGTATTTCATAACAGGGACCTTACACAGAAGGCTGTGAGGGGGCAAGGTTGGCTATTGCACCCACTCTCATTCTGCTAAGGAAATTTCCCATGCTGCAAGTATTTCCCTAAGAAAAGTTCCTCCTGGTGGATTGGAGTAAATATAGCAATGGAGAACTGGGTGAGGAAGGATTAGATGATACTCTTATTTCTATTTGCATTCAATTTAATATCACTTAATGCCTGCAAAACGTGATATCCATAATTTTGGGTTGATAATAAGCTATCAGAGAACTTAATGGCTTTTCTGTTGGGCTGAGTCTTGCATAGGTACATATGAGCATTTTTACCTTCAACTTGTTATTGAAGATGACTTATTTACAGAAGAAAATTTTCAACTGGAAAACTAGGAACCTTCAATGGCAATAAGGCAAAATAACATGAAGTCAGACTCTCATTTTGATTTTGACGGTGAGTCTGTGGGCTGATGGCATCCATGCTGCTAGAATTACTCTGAAGTTGTCTTAAAATGCATGATCTAGTGGAGACTGACACATACCTTCATTATTGCTGATTAGTGTGGGATAGTGTAAAAGATGAGCCAATTGCCTGAGCCCTGAGGCTCTCCACAAGTGAACCGATGGTGCCAGTCAGAAGAGACCCCCAGATTTCAGGGCTAGGAGGGGCCACTAGATCACTGAGTCTGACTTCTTGAATAACACAGGCCATAACTTCCGCTCTCTTACTTGTATCTTCATAGTATCTCCCTTCTCACAGATGGATGATTAGGCCAGCCAATGGAGAAACAAAGGGAAGCAGATAGAGGGTCCCCTTTTTTTAGCTGCAAAGCCCAGTGAGCAGCACATCTGATAAGTCTATCTAGGTGTCTTTAATTCTCAAACACTGTTAGTCTGGGATGAAAATGACGTGTCTGGAGAGTATTGAAACCCTCTCAACACTGAAGTGTCAATATGGCTGTCAGAGTTGGTGTTTTGGACACAGTCTCCCCTGGGTGTGAAATTGGCCCTAGCCTGGGAACAGGACCTGGGAGAAGATTTCCTCTGTAGTCTGTGATAACTTAGGGGACCTGTGTATGTCTCATGAATGGATTCTTACCATTATTTATATCAATTTCATTTCTTGAGAATAATATTTGTATGATTCCTTATATTTTGTGGTGTTTAAGACAAACAGTGCTTGTCATAGATATTCTTCCTAGGACCATGTCTCAGTGTCTAGAATGGCTGTGGCTGTCTGACGGGCAACACTGTAAACGAGAGTGTCCCTGAGAGTGGAGCTGGGAAACCTTCAGCTATGGATGACATGTTGGTCTGTTGGTGGCTGATCCAAACTCTTCTACTATTCAGACAAAAGATTAGACAGTCAAGAAGTGAGCCTCATAACTCTCCAGGGGCATATTGAGCCTTCATGGACCAAAGAGGAACTAGAGGTCTTGTGGATCGAGTCTGATGTCTGGTAGAGGAGTTTTATCAGACTGGAGATTTTAATCTTATTTTGAAGCTCCATGCTTAGTGGGATACTTTGTTATTCTTTCCACGAAATTATTGCCTTTGATGAGATTTCCTCTGGAGTCATTCACCCCTTAGATAAAGTCACAAAATCCAACTAACTTCACTTTTAAACATTACCATTTCTTAGCATGTTTGTATTTATCAGTTTATACATTTCCTCCAACTATTTTTTTCTTAGACAAGAACCTAAAACTGGTTTTAATGAGAGCTACAGGGCACTTCCTGAAGTGTCAAAAATAAGTATTTTCCTTTAGGTCTAATTTGGGTACTGGGAATTTTTTTTTTCTTTATGTGATTTTAAATTACTACATTTCTTCAGTGGTTTTAAATTACTCTGCAATAAACAGTGCATAATCTCTAGTCTTGCCTAAAAGGAAGCCTTCTATTCTAATTTTTGTAATCTGGATTCTCATTTTTTTTTTCAAAGGTATCAGTAAAAAGAAGTAAATGTTTCTGAGTCAGAATATCCTGATGTGAGACGCCCATCTTTCAGTGGGTTGATAGTGAACAACTTTTCTTACCTGTAGTACAGGCACAGGCTATAAATCCAAGGTGATATAATTACATACTTTCCAGGGGAATCATACTCTTTCTGTTTGTATCTTGTAATAACACCACTAAGTCCACAGTCCCATGAGCCCAGAGAGCGCCTTGAAATGAAGAAGACTGTAACACCAGAGTTCATCAGTTCCACCTCATGACAGGATTTTTAACATCCGGACATATAACTGCAAGTGACTAGTGACAAGGAGACAACGGCTAAGCATAATATCAACATTTTGTTAACGGTGTTTGCAAAAGCAACCAGCCCCCTTCACCCCTTGCCCTCACTGCTGGAGCAGGAACTCCCTGGCAGCTGCAGCAGCCTGCACAGAGCGGGGAAATCATCTCACCATGGGGGGAGCACGGCATCAGCCTTGTCCACCCCCCCAGTTCCCCAGCTCCCCGAGGGCAATGCGGGGGCAGGCATGGCCTCTTGGGCTCCTACTGCTCGTGAGGTTGCTGCTGCTCTCCCCCAGCCGCTTGCTGAAGCAGCGGGTGCAGGCATGGCTTGGGAAGTGCTGAGGTCTGCAGATTCCTCTCTCCTGCCCTCACGTTCCGTGTTTATGTTTTCACTGACCGGTGTTGATGGTTACAAAACGTCTGTGCTGTTTTTGAGGTGAGGAGTTTCTCCTGTTGGTGTAACTGTGTGTGGGAAACATGATGCTTGGATGGGGTGACCCATGCAACGCTCTCCTGAAGCCACCATGCTCTTGTGGTCTCTTATGCATAGAGAGTGGTGTTTGGATGGTAAGAATCTGCTGTCTGTCCAAACACACAGATTTGTCTCTGTGTTTGCACTATGCAATGCATGCGTATGGAAATACACAGTCTGGTATGTGTGTTTTTACACAACGACCTCTTTTGTATGTCCTCACAAGAGCATAAAAAGCGCTTGTCCTGTGCAGGGGAATTTCACAAACTTCTAGTCTGGCCTATCCATGGCCGTGGCAAGAACAGCCATCTCAAAAGATGTTGATGCAGGACGCTGTTGATTTCTCAGTCAGCTAGAGATCCAACCTGCAAAACCCAGTGCCAAAAGAGCCATTCCTGCCTTGGCGTTGACTGATCAGACAGGAGAGGATGCAGCCATTATAGGGAGGAGGCTGTGTGGCTGCTTAACTACTACACACAATGGTGGAGCATGCTGGCTTGTGCTCTTTACCCTGCCTTTCTCCTGGATACAACACACTTATGTGTGTGTGTACAGGGGCACACTTGCTGGGTAATATTAGGGGATAAGGAAGATAAGATGAGCTAGCATACAGTAGGAATAATGGGAAAGTATAAAACCTACTAGTATTGTCCTTGACTTTAAGTTTACACTTTCAACTTTTACAGTCAGCCAAATTGCTGTGATAATTAATATATTGAAAAAAACATTTGGTTTTGATGTAATGCTGTGATTCTAGCCTTAATGTGTAGTCTTGGCTTATCTAACTGCTTGTCTGGGGTCCTGTGAATCTCTGTAGCAGATTGATGCCTCTTCAAAGCCATCTGGAAGAAAATCTACCCACTTTTTTTCCCCTTCTCTTTTAATTGGAACTGCTGACTGGCCCTGTGTATCAGAGCAGTACAAAGGCTGGGAAAACAGAGAGGCCTTACACTAAACCATTCGAAAGGGCAGCAGGAGACGTCATCCATTTTGTGTATAGATATGTTTAGATAGATGTGGTAAGCCATGAGAAGTGGATGCCTTGACAGGTTACTTTTCAAAGACTGCTGATTTGCAGTGACCTCTGACTGCCTTCAAAACAGCTGAATTTTGCAGACTCTGGTAATCTGAGATAGAAACTGTTTTGAAGTCGGCTGGGTGTAAAGAGTCTGTTGCTGCCCTGGGTCTCTCGATATGGCAAGGAAAAGCAGAGCAGGGGAAAAAAAGGATGTTGTAGCTGGAAACTTCCTTGTCTGATTTTGTACGGGACAACTTGCTCTGTTTGCAGGACAACACCTGGGTGAAAACCACACACCATACATTCAGATGTTCTCCGTTCTCCCCAGCCAGCTACTGCCTCTGGGATGTGTGGAAAAACTCTTGTTTCTCCATGCATGATGCTTCCCTGTTCTGCGGGAGCCTCATATAAATGCATTTTAAATGCATAGCATGTTATGTACCATGTTGTAGTCATGGTTCTATAAAATGTAAACTGTGTAGGGAGAGGTAGAAACACCGCCCTTTTCTCTCAAGCTATCTTATCGATTAAAATAATCAAGATAGCATAATCCTTCGCAACCTGTACTGGAAGTCTGTTACCTTTCTGTTGGACATGTAGAAGCTCTTGTAAACCTGAAAGTTTTCTTGTTTTTGTGTTCAGTGTTAATGTACGGCTTTTATATAAAAGATATTCCCCCTTCTAATAAAGTTTGCCTCTATTCTGGGCTACAATGTATTTTTTATTCTGGAGTCATAGGGCTGCATGATGCTGAGGACACCTGGAAAGGAGCTGCTCTTACCTCTCTGACCAGTCTCCTCAGCGGCCATCCCAGTTTACCCTCCAGCACAGACAGGGAGTGTGAACAAGCCTCTGTCTGTCTTTGGACACACACTTGCAGGATCCCAGTTGCCCTCTCCCCCTGCCATACAAGTCCAATTTTAAGGGATCCTAAACATCTGCTTCCAGATGTTCATGTGGAGATTACAAACAAACCTCCCTTGCATGTAATGTATTTATATTTCCTTAAAAACACCACAAAATTTCATTTATCAATGCTTGCAGCAGGCATGGGACTAGAGGGGACAGACTGTCAGTCCTGTGGTGCAAGGGGAATGCAAAGGAAGGGCAAGATGACAGGGTCCACGGAGCATAGCCACCAAGGCTGCGGCAGGTTAAGGAGAACTCCTAGACACCTTCAATCCCAACCAAGTGGCTCAAATCAAGACTCCTTCCTACTTCTTGCATATTCCCAGCGTGGCTGCAGGCAAGGAAAATGTACCCCTGAAAACCCAAGGAGAGCTTTAAACTCACAACAGCCCTTTTCAGGCAGAGCTTACTTTACAGAAATGGGCTGAAGGATGGTGAACGTGGCAAAATGAAGGAAGAGGTGTTAAGGAGAAGGCAGTATCAAGTCTCCCCGTATTTAGGAGCCAGGTGGGAAGCCTACGACAACTGCAGCAGCCAGGGTGGGCAGCAGGCGTGCAACCTCCTGGCCACTGGCCTGGAGAGTGGCTAGTGCAGGCTCAGTACAGATGGGGTGCAGCTGCCAAACCCAACAAGTGTGCACCAAGCACACACCAAGCGAGATTTTTTTTTTTTTTTTTCAAAGGCTTGATAAGTTTCACAGATTTGGGCAGGTTTTGAGAAAATGTCTGTCCGTGAGATGGGGCAGGTCTCAGCCACGGGGCCCAGAGAGTCACCCTGCTGAAACTTCTCATCTGAGCGTCTGAAACGTTTTCTTTTTTAACATAAGCAAAAGTTATATTTTCAATTAGCCTCTCTCTTGTGTAGGCATCTGGACCAGTTAAATGAAATTCACAGAAAAAAATCACCCTGAAGTACCTGTCCAGAGTAGACAATTTTGTCTGAACCAAACTGATTTGATTTAGTTCAAAGCCCCGTGCTTTAGGAAGTCAAAGTAATAAAGTATCAGGCTCAATTTCTAATGGTATTCCTAACCCGTCTGCTTTAATGAAAGCCTCACATGTGTTTTAAAGCTTGAAACATATCATTCCTAGAGCTGCTAAAGTAATTCTTGATTTTGAATCATTAACAACAGGAGACATTGTTGTGGTTTCCAACAAGTGCCTGACCAAACTTTACTTAGCACTTCCCATGCCTTTTGTGAGCATGGTTGATTTCCATCTTTGTAACAAAAATAGTTTGCTGGCTGTCATTCTATAGTCAATAGCTTTGTCACAGAACTCGAACAAACTGACTCAGGGTATCTAGAAGCAATTATTGTCAACACTTGCTATTTTTCCTCTTAATTATCACACTCTTGGAAGGATGTGACTGTTTGAGGATGGCAGGTTGCATTAGAGAAAAAAAACCAAACAAATGAACACCCCCTACCCATTCCTAAACCTTATTTTTACAAAAAAAAGACAGAAAAGTTGAATGTCCTGTTAAGCCCCAGAAACCAGAAGGCAAATGAAAGAACTGGAGAATTGTATATGTGCTTTTTATCAAGTCTCATTATTTTTTAAGCTGTCTCATAAGCTTGGTGGTCTTACTATTGCTTTCTGCTTGATTTGTATTGGTACTGCATATTAATTTCATGTGTTAATAGTTTTACAGAAATATGCTTAAGTGCCTAAAAGCACCAAGCAGGAGTAACGGTTGCTAATAAAAAATCATAAACAGGTCTCAGACGATGAAAGGCCCCCCTTGCAATTGGGAAAATGTTATCTCTGCAGTCGTCACTGATGTCTGGCTCAAGTAAATGATCCCCTTGGCACTTTGTGTTCACATGCGGACCCCAAATGGCATAATTCAATACAATCCCGTTGACTTTGCCAGTTATTCTGAGCTGTGATTCTGACACTTATAATATACAACTTTAAATACAGATATGTTTTTTCTTCTGCCATTAGATAAGATTCATTTATAGCCATGTTTCAGCGATACTTTGATCTTAAGACAGTTAAATTGAATATAAAATCCTAGTTAAGCATATTATTGTTTTCCCGTCTTGTTAGTATACAAATTATATCAGTATTAAAGCAAACATACTTTTAGAAAAAAAATACTACACTGGAAATTTTTTTTTTTTGGCTTAAATTTTTTCACCAATAATTTTGGGGGAAATATATGTTATTTTCAATATTGTTTTTTTGCACCTTAGATACAGATCAGATTTTAGTATTCCCTATATGTATTGAGAACGTAGTTCAAAGATTGAAGTGGATTTACAGCTGAATTGCCCAAATCTTTAATATACATACGTGCATACATACACAGGCTATCCTCAATTTAAAAAAAAAAAAAAAGAAAGAAAAAAAGTGCCTTGTTCAGAATAAAGGTCACTTTTATTCTGTTTCTGACACTAACATTAAATTTTACAATTGTTAAAAAACAATGTAAATTCATTACTGATCTTTGAAGGATGATTTTGTTAAGCATTTGGGGATCATCTACATTTTGAAAGCAGCCATTTTTATGACCTGAAAGAGTATACATGAAACCTTGGGATTTGGGCTGCTTTCTGTAGACAAAAAAAATAATAAAAAAAAATCCTTATGGCTTTCAAAATATTTCTTTTCTCTTGCAGTGATTTATCATATCATAAAAGTATTATCAACATACAATCCTCATGCTCTCCAGTGTATAACAAACATACGTGTTTGTTATTATGGACCGAATGAACATGTACCTTCACAACCATGATGCTCCACAGAAGGAAACATATGGAGATACGCAAGACTTGTAAATTTGTTCTCAAAAGAGTACAGATAAAAGCAGATGCTAAGGGGCAATAAATTACACTTTTTTTGTACATTTTCTTCAGTCATTGTTTTTTACCCTCCTAGTTGACACAGAATTTCCTTTGCAGCATTATTTATTGCCAGTGATGTTGCTAGGCTGCCTGGGAGGGCAAAATGGAAAACTTTGTGAAGTATACTTGGAGAGTGCTCTTTTAAACAGATGATTTGTGAGTAAGTCTTGGAGAGTTGGGAGTATATTTTAGATATGTTAACTGTCTTGTAGTGGGCTTTTATGCAGTGAATGAAAGACTCTGGAAAATGTTGCTTATATAGGGAATGTTTGCCAAGATATATTTGAATTTCTAACCATTATGTGGGCTATAATCTTCTCAGCATAGAGTAAGATCTTTCATTTCTCCACTTGAAGGGCCTATAAATGCTGGAGAGTTATATTTTGGAAAAAAATACTGTTAATTTTGGGTTTAACTCTTCTAGGAGCTTAATTATAAGAGAGCACTGACACCTCTCTTCAGAAAACTAGATTCTTACGATGTGTCTCAAGCAACCCACCAAAACATTGGAGGCATCAGAAACCATTAGTCACTTCTGAAAATTTTAGGGCTTTGAATGACTGGCCTGGCACGTCCTTTACAGAAAGCTTTTAATGGGAACCTCATCTAACCTGCATCTGGTATAAACCAACAACTGCCAAAGATGCTCAGAGCTCCTAAGAGCAAATGATTATATCATGCACACATCTACATGTCGAGTGTGTATACGTGTTAAATATGTTTCTGTATGGACACATTTGCATACAGGGACAGGTGGAGGAAGAACAGCTTTCAGATCTGAGAGATCCCCTGGGTGGGTGCAAGGAGACGGTTGGGAAGGGCTGGGGGAGGGATGCATCCTGAGGACTGGGCACTTGCACCACTGCCCGAACGCCTCCTTCATGCACTCCTCTTCCTCATCATCCTCCCACTACCAAAGTGACATCTGCGGAGAGGAGGAATGAGACAGGGGAGGTGGGAAGCCTGGGGCAGGGACAGCAGGGAGACCAGAGGCAGGGGCTAAGCCCACCCTAAGCTCACCCTCTGGCCATGCACAGAAATGCCTCAGGAGGCTGAGCTGCAAGGTGGGCTCGTGTTGGTTTGGTAACTGTTCTTTACAGCTTATGCCCACACACTTGCCTACAACATTGGACTGAGTGCATTTCAAAATCAGACCTATCACAGAAAGATCCAAAGCAGCGTTGTCACCAAGTGAAGACCTGCTACAAAATCCTCTGTTCCCTTTGTGTTCTCCCACGCATGAATACAGGGTGCTCACAGCTGTCACCCCCTGTGTCAGGCTGCAGTGTTGTCATGGGATCTGTCACAACAGGCTGGTGTGGTGTGGCACCATCAGTCACATTGTACTCATGTTAGGAGCTTTTGGCTCCTACTTGCCTAGCTAAATCAACAACCTGGATTTTTGGGGGTTGAATTTTTATCGCATTTTCTTTTGTTTTGGAAAAGTGTAGTAAATGCTGCTTTAACACAGTGGTAGAGAGTGGGTGGTTTACGGTTTTGGTGGTTTTTTAGTTTCACATGCATTATTCTTTCCTGAAAAAATGTCATTTTTAAATACGTGATCAGGCATCCTCCCATATATGTGTACACGCACAGTCGTGCACACACTAATTTTTAATACAAAGTTATCAATTGCATTCGAGTGCCTGCAGCCAGCAAGTGTCTAACAGGAACTGTCAAAATATTTTTTATGCATCAATGGCCACAGTAATGAGACCAAATACACTCCAGCAAATCTGAATGAAAGTGCTGTATGCATCTGTTTGAGTGTAAAGGACAGGTAAATGCAAGGAAATGGGAAATGCATATGTGGGTCTGAGAGCAAAACCTAGACCTGGCCTGCCCCAAGAGGAAAAGGTCCAGACTTTGCCACAGATGCATACCTTATGAATCGAGTCCATTTAAAGTAGTGTTGGTTTTAAAACAGAGCAACTTGCTAGGCTTAACTAAAGCTTAACAGATTATGTTGCGGAGGGAGCATTTTGTGTTGCTCTGAAATCTGTGCACTTTTCATGGGTAAATCCACTTTTTCAGTGCTAGGAACTGCCAAGCTGGTGTGCAGATATTTCTGGGAATATCTCAGCTGATACTATAGCAGAAAGGTGGGTAGTTTTATGGGACACGTGCAAAAAACTACACCAGAGCCTAACCCCACTCAGGTCAGTGAGAGGTTTGCTACTGACCTCAGTATCAGACATTTTAGCCATAAGTAATCCCCTCATTTGGCCAGCACTGAGGACACAAACCTGAACGTGTTCTGAAAATAGAACTAGTGCAGTCTAATGCAACATGTCCACATTATTTTTACCAGTGGGAAGGCAGTGGGGAGGCTTTACACTTGACTAAGGAGAGGGAACATTTTTGTCTATTTCTGCTCTATTTTAAAAGTTGTACATGAAAAAAAGCCTGCAATTAACTATAGCAAACAATATAACATCCAACTTGGACATTCAGGTGAACCTGTGGAATGACTGGTGGGTAGATAATATGTTGCAAGGTCATTTGATTGTGTGAAAATCATAGGGACCTCTAGAAATAACCTAATCCAAGCCCCTGCTCAAAGCATCCGAATAAACTGAATATCAATATTAACCTGAAACGTCAACCAGAGATACTGATGAGATGGAAAACCTGTGGTTTTCCACTTACAGTGGACTCGCAAATTTGGCCTGAGAATAGTCATGACTAGCATTCAGCAGTTATTCTTAGAGGGGCTATTTCAATTTTTTATTTATTTTTTTTTTTAATAAGTGCAGAGTACATAAGTTAGCATTGGAGCCAGTTGGTCCTCCTGGGAGATGGTGACAGTGGAGGGGGTCCTACAGATGTGATCTGCAAGCAGACCAGGATGGCACAGGGATGGCTTAGTCTGAGTGAGTTGCTTTGACAGACTATTTTTGGTGGAGAAAGACAGCCACCTCCAAAAGGCAAATCTCTTGTGTTGAAGATTGGCACCTAAAAGAGATGAGCCAAACAGATGCCTGGAGTTGCTTCTCTGCCTCACTGGTGGCTTTTGAGGGCATTTAAACGACTAGTTCAGAGGTGATGTCTACCTTCCATGTGGCTAAAATTCAGAGAATGAATCCTGCCTTTCTGTGTTCAAAGAAACATTTAAAAAAATTGTGTCTTTCTCAGTGCTGCTGTGAATGGAGAATGAGATAGTGGACTTCTGAGCTATTCTCCCAGAAATGTGCAAAGCTGCAAAAATTCAGAACCTATTTGGGAATCCTCAGCCATCAATAACATGGACAATAGTGAAATAACAGCAGGATGTTCTGCTTTTAAATGCTTCTCATAAAAATGAGGGGAGCAGATTGTTTATATTAACCTTTCTGGGAAACGCAATCAAATTGTCCTTAAAAAATGTTAAAAAAGAAAAACATAAGTGTGACTTTCAATAGCCCTTAACAATCTGTGAACCGGCCCATTGCTAACTGTCACACACAATGTACATTTTGTTTAGTGATTTCTGTTACACTGCCACTCTCTATGAAAATGTTTAAAAGAATAATTCAAGCTGCATGATCCCAGGTGCATAAACATGTGCTCCTCAACCCAGCAGAGAAACTGCCGAGCCTAGCAGGATCGTCAGACTCACGGGTCAATTCAGGGACTAAGAAAATCATTTCCTATTTCCCTTCATGGATTTGGAGCACGCTGGGATCAGCCAGTCTAGAAAAATAGAAAGAAGCTGTGTCTTCTGCAGCAAAAACAGAGCTGGGAAATGAAAGGTGCCTCCAACCCTGGCCAATTCTGTCAAAGCAGGATGAGGAAAATGCATGGTCCCTGCCGGCCATGGCTCCCGGCGGCCTTTCCTTCCACAATACCTGCTCTGCAGAGCCGTGCCCTGCCTTGCTGTGAGCGGCGGGAGTGGGAGCCTGGCCCTGCTCCTAGCAGAGGCGGTTAATGCCTCACATGGTGTGAGGCTGCGAAGCTCCCTTGGCTGAAGTCTCTAAGCCCTTGGCTCTCCACTCAGCACTTTTTTCCAGGCTCTTGAATTGCTTTTCAGAGGCCTTCAAAAGTGCCTACCTTTCCACTGACTAAGCAAGTAGGCTGAAGTGCGGTTTCAAGCCTTAGAGTTTGTCTCTGTGCCTTCGTGGGTTTTCCACGGACTGAAGCCCCTTCACTGTGCCTTCCCTTCTCTGGTGGGAGAACTTAGTGACCAAACAGGTCCCAGTTCACCATTCTTGATACCATTCAGGTGAGGTTACAGACCATTTTGCAGCACCTAAAATAGACCAAAATGCAATTGCTGGTATTTTCCATGCCACGTGATGTACAGTTCCTAAAATTCCTGATTGTTTTGTCTTTCTTCTTCTCTTTTGTTCACAGCCAAGCTTCTTGCTCCTGGTCCTGCCTGGCTGAAACACAGCACGTGCTTGGAGTGGTCCCCTGGCGTGGGGTGGAAGGGAAGGGAATCAGCCCTGTAGTAGTACAACTTCAACAAGCTTGGACAGTCTCCAGCTGGTGACAACAACTTGGGGTAGGTGGGATGACTCCAGGCAGTTGTGTCCTCTTCTGAATGAAGAAGCTCAGGTAAGTCTATGGGAATTTGCTTGGTTTTGCCTACCTGTTTTACTCAAAGAAAGCACAAGTGTCACAGTTTGTCCCGTCTTGCTGTCCTCTGGATTATGAAAGCTAAGTAGAGACCATGAAGAAAGAAACATGGTGTCACTTGCCTGCAAAGGGCTGTTGAGTGATAAGGAACATGAGATAACTGTAAGTGCATATGATTTTTAAAATGCCAGTAACACTCAGCTCCTTTTTGAATCACTCACAATGGGTAATCTCCAAGTAGTCAGGACGTGTAATCCATCAGCTGAGGTTCAGCTTGTTGAAACACCCTCTGCACAAGATTGATGGTAAGTGGGCAGGTTTATGAAGGGGTTGCTGGTAGTTATTCACCATTATTTGGAGGCTATGACCATCACTGAGGAGACAAATGGGGACCATGGATGTCACTTGGAACTGCTGCCTAAGCATCGAGGCCCTCAGCAAGTCCTAGTGTTTCTCTGAATCTCTTTGTCTTCTGTTTCCAACTACAGCTTCTTCCCTATATCAACAGGCTTTTTTTGTATCAGGCATTTACTCCCTGTTGAAGATAATAAAATCATGTCTCAGTCTTGTTTTGGGGAGACACCACAGACTGAGCTCCTGAAGCCTTTCACTGAGTTATTGTCTCCATACTTTGCACTAGCAGCCATACATGGCTCTTTTAAAAAGGCTATTTCTTCTTAATGTTCCAGTCGTGCAATGTCCTTTCTCTAAATCCAGCTCTCAAGAATTATTCCAATTCCAGCTACACCAGTCTAACTAAATATGAGCACCTATCTTGTTTAGGGACTTAAGTTCAGTATCTACCTCTTGTTCCTGGCTTAAAGCCTGTTCCTGTCTCCACAGCATCACAGGGAGAGCAAACTGCCTTGTGAATCACAATTCTCCTTCCTTTTTCTGCTAGCTGTTTTCCCCTCTTTCTTCCCCATCAATCTCTAGCATTTCCCCCTCAGTTCTTTGCGGAGAGGTAGTTACCACGGAGGTGGTGGTGGGCTTACCCCAGAATCCTTAATTCAGTATTATGCAAAGCTTTTTTATGCTTTTAGACATTTTCAAAAATGAGGGGCATTTACATATCCTTCTATGTACCTATGGGAGATGGCAGTTTTACTTTTCCTTTAAATACCATGCAAAATGGGTTTTGAAAGGTAGGAAAAATGTCAAAATTAAGCAAAATACTCTGTGTTAATTATTATATTGAACACAGTAGCAAAGACGACATGGAGAAGAGAAGAGAAATTGAAGTGGAAAAAGAAGACCTTAGGAAACAATGTAAAATGCTTCCATTCCAAAAACTGCACAATGGAAAGGTCTTCAGTTTTTCTTTGGTTCTGAGAGTTGTTTGCCCATCTCCTTGCAGTTCAGCACCTAACTAGTTCAAACAGTGCGTAACCTCTTTGGAAACCAGACATCCTCTGAGGAGAAGGAAACAAATGGTGCAGTCTTTTATGAAAGCTTGCATCATTGAGAACACCACAGTATTATAGGATTTCCTGTGTGTAGTGTATAACCTATTCAAAGTCAGACAAAATAGTTTCTTGTATGAATTAACACGATATTTTTCGGTTTCTACAGTGTCCATGCTGTTATGATCTTAGTATAATCAAACATTGCTTTAGTAGGCCTATGCACTGAAGCGTGTTAGTAGGGGTAAAATGAAACATGTTTGAAGAACTTGAACCATTTCAGATAGTTCAGTTGATATTTCAGATCAAATAGAAAGAAGAGGAAGGAAGGTTTATCTGGTGATTCTGTTGTCCTCATCTGCTTTATGCTGACAAAGCATTAACATTGAAAAAGCTGCTTGAAAAACATTAAACACTTCCCCACAGAAATACGTGAGTGTTAAGGGAAAAACCCAAACCCAGAGACTTATGGCTTGAATTCTCCTACCTGGAAACACTGAGGTTGTGATAGGTGACTCGCGCAGGGTTACACCTGGATTATACTTTAAGAATGGTTCCCTGCTAGGCTACATCTTCTGTGGTGCAATAGGGAGGCTCAGCGAGAAGGGGCGGGCAGACCGTGGGACACGTAGATAAGTAGAAAAATGCAGCCCACATACAAGGAGCTCACCAAACTACAGATTTTATGACACTCAGAGAGGCATTTCATGGCAGAAATGTTTCATTTTTTGCCTGTTGACAAACATCTGGGGTTTTTTTGTTTTAATTAATGAAAAGGTGAAATCCAAAGAGAGTAATTCCTTCTTGCAAAATATTCTCTCTACTTGTACATAACATTTTTCATTGCAAAACTCTTAAAAATATAGTTTTTCAAGTGTTCCTTTTCTTCTCTTTCATATATTTTTTTAAATGTCAGTGAAACTATACTGCTTATGATCTGAGTGGTTCATGTTGTAACAAAAACTGATAGGATCCTTGTAAAGGTGATTTTTTTTTTCTTTTTTTTTTTCTTTTTTTTTTTTTTTCTCCCAAGCTTAGTTAAGCTTAGTTAAGCTTAGTTTGTTCTGGGTTTCAGAAGAACAAGGACAGGCTGGATCTGGGCTCCACTTGACCCAACCAAGAAGCTTTGGATTTTGATCCACATCCTTAGTAAGAAAAGAATGGAAAGAAAAAGAAGCCATCTTTGAGAATTAATACCTCCCTGACTGACTGATCCAGTCCAGTGTTCACAGTCTCCTTTCAGCTCTGGGGTGGACCACAAGTGCTCAAACAGCCAAAGGATCAGCAAAAAGTTTTCTTAAAAGCAAAGAAAACACAGATGCTTGGAGATGGAGAAAACCATTCAATTTATCTTAGAAAGAAAGAGCTTTGTGACCCCGAAGGATATTTAAGGATTTGTTTTAAATCTTTAACAACTTGTTCTGCATGATTTAACAGCAATGGAAGCACACCCTATTAGACCCATCCAAAGTGACCCTAACACTGTTAATATACTTCAGCAATCATATTTTTCACAGTTTTACCACTATTGACTACCAGTGAATTGCAGACTATTGCCCTGACCCCTGGTAGCCCTCGTACAGCTGTCACATGCAGCAGTCACTTGCACTGCAATGCTTTTTGTGTGTGTGATGGAGATAAATGAGTAGCAGGAGGTGCATTAGGGTAATATGAACACAATCTCTGCAGGATTAGCAATGATATTCTAGATTTACACAGTTAGTCCTTTACAATTTACAATGATTTTGATTTATCTCCTACTGGTACGCTCATTTGGGGTTTTTCTGGCTACGTTTTCAGGACAAAAAATTCTGGGGAAAAGAATCATTAAGTTTTTCTCTCGCTCATTTAGGTCACAAAATGGAGCCGAGAAAGAAAAATCAGTAGCTTTCAAATGTTATTACCTTGCTAATGATAGCTCTCACTGCATGACAGTTCTCAAACTGATAAGACGTTCCAAACATCCGCAGAAAAGGCAAAGAGGTTTTTTTAGTGCCCTGGCTCTGTCACTGCAGCTTGCACATGTCTTCAAACATAATTTCATGCCTGCTTCCTGACAGCTCATTAAACAAAGGCCTCTTGGTACATACAGTTCTGAGATTGTAACATATTTATGGTGTTTGCAGATTGCTGGCTGTTTGCTCTTCTACTTCACAGTGTCCTGCCTGCCAAATGCTTATCAGTCTAGCAAAGGTGACAGTTTTCCCCATTTGTGTAGGTAGCAATGGTCTTGTGTTTGACCCTCGGAGGCAAGAAGCAATATGATTAGAAGAAGCTCCTGCAAGCAGTAGATAAAAGCAATCACACAGGGAGAGACAGCGAGGAAGAGCCCAAGGGAGGAGGCTGATGTTGTGGAAGCTGATAGCTTGCATTCAGGGAAAGTGCTGGCAGTTAGTTAGCTAGACAGCTGGTAACATCCAGACCTTGTGGGATTTCAGCTTCAGACAAAGCAAACAAGGATTCAGGAGTGTTGAGAAGCTATCTGGAGCAGTGTACAAGGGCAATCAGAGCTACTCACTTCTAATTATCTGCCTCTTTCCTGCCATTAAACTATCATTATTATACATTCAAACCAATAAGTTTAGTGAATTTAGCACCTTCTATTTTCTTTAAAAGCTGGTGTCAAAATCCTGCTTTCCTTCCTAACAGAACAGATTAAGACATCTTTAAACCAGCCACTACCATTCATCCATCTGTCCTTGGAGGGTGGCAGGGGACTAGGAGCAGGTTTCTGCTTGTATCACTGCCAGCAGCTGAAGTATCTGTTCCACTTCACTGAAGTAAAAAAAGGGCTAATTGGTTTTTGTTTTTAAGAAAATTTTATTTTCTTTTATCACTTCTTGTCAAACCTATCGCTTAGTCAGTGTTAAAAGAAGGAGTGGCAGCTCTGTTCAGCTGCCAAAACCTAATCAACACTGAGGAGCTTTCGAGTAGCTGTCAGGCAGAATTATGATATTGATCCTAACTATGTGCATGTTCCAGGAGAAGAACCATCTCTTTAACTAAAGGTCAGAGGGTGACAGATAATGAAAGACAAATATTTTACAGCTCGAAGGGTGGTTCTGTCCCCACATTAGGAGAGCTGACTAATTACAGATGAGAGAAGAACCAGCACCTGTGCAGGTTAGCTCATATCTAACCTTGTACTCTGAGCTTCTTGTCTCCCACAGATACGCAGGTAGAGAGCGAGTCCCAGCATGAATGTAAGGATTCAAGAAACATCCATTCTGTGAGGGAGTGATGTGTGTGATTTAACAGGCAGCTCTTCCCTCTTTGAGTCAGTAGTGAATCGAGAATTTCAGGACTTCATTCTGCCAGGGAGGGTGACGTTGGGATCAGAGACAAACTCAAGGTTCAGTGTATTTCTGGTCGTTAGTGATGATATGACATTAGTTGTAGACATTAGTGGTCTGGCTCCCAAATGGAGAGACAGGTAACTGTTTGGGCTTGAGTACAGTTGAAATGAGATGGGCTGGGACTTATCAAACTAAATGGCGGACATCTAAAGAAGGAGAGAGGAATCACAGCCTACATTTCTAATTGTTGTCCCAGTTCTCTCCAAGTGTAAAGTTAGATAACACCAAATCCACCTCAAGGACTCGAAGTCCAGTATTTCAATACAGGAATAGAATGAGTGAGAAGAGCCTTTCACTTTTGAGGGCATGCAGGCCAAAGCTGAGTCCACACATACACTAGGAAACCCCTAGAGAATCAAATATCACATTTGCTTGTTTATTCTGTCACCCGTCATGGCTGTAAGAAAGTAATACCGGTAGTCTGACAACGGGTGTACATGATGGACCCAACATGGGTTTCAAGGGCTAAATACAAAATGAGCCAATATGGATTTAGTCCTGTTTTAATTTTAGTTTTAATTGCATGGAGCCTTTTTAATGCAATATAACTGCCATTCTACATACAGTGTAAACAGCCCATGAATGGATATCTGTGCACTGCTGCCATAGCCACCGTGAGTGACTGTAGTCCTCTGAGCATCCCCCAGACATCCCAACCACCTGTCCTTACTACCTGGCTGCATACCCTCGTCTGCTTGGAATCTAACTCCTGTCACAGAGAGGTAGCCTCTTTTTCCTGGATATTACCATGTGAATGATAAGACATAACTGATAAATTATGCCCTGAATTACACTCCCCCTCAAGCCAGAGTGTAAAACGGGTCACAATCTGCATTCAATCCTTTTATCTTGGGTTTTCCAGATACGTCTTTTGGTCTCATGGGTCCCCTCGAAAGTCACTTAGCCTCTCTGTGACTCGTGTTCCCCATCTCTGGTGTAAAAATTATGGTTTCCACCTACTATGAAAGAGATGGGAAGGACCTAGATGATCTTTAAGGTCGCTTCCAACTCAAACCGTTCTATGATTCTGTGATTCTATGTTTTGTTGCTCAAGTATCACAGAGAGACAGGAAGAATGTCCTGAAGAAGCACAGTGGTAGTGGTACTGTGCAACACTCTGCAAAAAATCAGTGAAATGCTTTGGCTCACAACAGGTACTAAAATTATGTACTTGTTATTTAAGACACTGTATCTTACAGAATTTTCTGCACCTAAAGACTAGGGCATATCACAAAACCCTTTTTTTTTTTTTTTTTTGCAGGTCCAAGTAGGAAGGGTATATTTTAAATAACTGGCCCTGGATCCTTCTTAGAGTACTGTTAGTTGTTGCTGAACTGATGGTAAAGAAAATAAGTTATTTTAGTGTATGTTTTTCCTTGTGTAATGAGCTACCACATCGGTCAGTTTTGCTCTCTGTAATACATCAAAGCAATGGGAGTGCATTAAGAACCAAATGAAGGTCTTGGCCTCTCATCTTAGTTTTATCTCCCCCAATAATAATGAAGCTGGGTAACTTCCTAGAAAATAACAAATTGATATAAACAGCACTGGTTTGCCAGCTACTGTCATTGCTGATGGATAGTAGTACAGTCTGAATGGGTTGTCCACATAGCTATTTGTCAGCACTGCCTGTGAGGAGCTCTGTGATAACATACTGTGCTAAATCCATTCTTGTGTCTACAAAGGAATAAAAAATGGCTCATTTGAGTCAATAGATGCCACATAGAGTAAACAACAAAACCAGGACACAGTTATATTGCAATCTCGCCAAAAAGATACTCTTACTGCTGAATGGGTTGCTACTAATTTAGATGCTCAGGAACCTGCATATATGCTAGTAAGGTTAGTTCACTGTAGGTTTGTTATCTTTCTGTCAGAGGAGTTAAATATGTTTACTGCTTGCACTCACATACAGAAAAAGTGCTTTTGCTTTAATTGCCTACATTTCTATTATTGCTCACAAACACCATTCTAGAACTGACAATGATCAGTCCTCTCCTTGTAATCTTATTTATATCACCGGGTAAATTTGTTGAGGTGCAGACATTTCTTAAAAAATAAGGAAGCGTAGAAATATGCTTAATTTCCGTGGTTCAGAGCTGTTAACTGAAGCCTGTTTGTTGCATAGCCGATCAACATGGAGCTCGTGCAACACTGGAGCCAGGCAAACAAATCAGATGGCTCTGCTGGTGTTCCTCAGATGGCACTCCTCACACCACATCTCTTGGTATACCTTGGGCTTCCTTTAAAAAAAAATCCCTTTATGCTATAAAATATGTGCATCAAAACACTGAATTACATGATGTTGGATATAGGACAGGAGTGATCATCATGCACCGTTGGTACTGCAGACAGTTGTCAACCTCTCGAAGCATGGTGACATGTTGCTGCTTCTAATGAAAACCAAGGCAATTCCAGCAGCTGCAGAGGAGGACACCAGTTCCCACTTCCCCTCTCTCTTTCCTCTCAGTCAGCCGGTGAGTCCCCCTTCAGAAAAACAAGGAGTAGCTGTTTCAGCTGATGGTGGAACATCTGTCAGGCTCTCTTAGGAACACTTGCAGGATAATGCTTCCTCATGTTTTCACCAACACATACACATTGCAGAAAACTCAGCTTGGAGAGAAAGGTCACGTAGGATGTTTTGCACAATTTTCAGGAAGCAAAGGGTGTTCTTCTTGTTCTGCAGGATGGTTCATCACACAAGATTCCCAAGGCAGGATGAATAACTCTTCTTCTTCACCAGTCTATATGTGGCATAATGCTGCCAAAGGCTTTTAGGTTGCTGTTCCTCCCACTCAGAGCCCAGATTTCAGTGCTAGTACCAGAGCATCCCCTTTTCCCTGAGCATCTGTGATGAGTCATCACACCATAAATATATCTTCTGAAGATGATGAAAGGAAATAGCTTATTTAGGAGGTCCTTTATATATATTTAGTGGCCAAAGACTGCTACAGCTTTCATCTAGGCTATGGGAGTGAGCACTCTCATACCAAACATTATAGCTTACTGAGCCCACCGCTTGCCACAGGTGCTCAGAAAACAGGCAACCCAGGACCAAGTACAGAGAAGTGGATGATCTGTCCAGGACTGAGACATCATCTGAATTTCCCACATCACTATTTCTACCTAGAAGTCCAAGTGTGACTGACATTATGTTCTCAGGCACTTGTCATGTCGATATTAATGAAGAATAAATGACCCAGACTTTTTGTTTTACAGAGGCTGGAATGACAATAAATTGCTGCTTTGATAATAAATTGCTCAGCACTACCTGGACAGTATATTTGCTCACAGAATTAATCTAGTTCAGCTGCAGAGTACAAGGCACAGCACACATGGTTCTTGGAGCCCGAAAAGGCTGTCACCCTGTGTATCATGCTATCTTAATTGGGGGAGTTGAAGTGAAAGGCTGAAACTTGATCAGTTGTTGGATTAGGAGACTATGTGAGGAGAAACAAAGAAATGACCCAGAGTAAAATGGATACCTCAGTACTAGAAAGGTTATAGCTTGACCACACACATTCTTTAATAATGCATTTCCAACATAAACAGAGCCACAGGCACTTGGCATAGAAGACAGCTTCTCTTTTTTGCAGGTCATCAATATACCATGTTTACATTGTCAGACTGGTCTCAACAGTGTTAAATTATAAATTAGACTCAGTGCAAGTAGAGATGTAAACACAGATCTGTATACTATAGCAGCTAGAACATGGGCTAAGCAATTAATCCCTTTCAGGTAAAGATTTTAATAGGAAGCTTGGGAAAAGCTGGACTCTGGAAAAGTTTCAAATAAAGTGTTTAAAGGTGTTTTTGTTCTAGATGGAGCATCACTTGGGAACAATTTCAGTTAAGCACCATTTTGTAAAGATGTCCTTGGAGTAGCTTGCATTCAGTACAGAGTAAAACTACAGCAGTCTCTTAAGGACCATCATCTGTAGCATACAATATTGATGCATCAAAATGCCAGTGACAGTGATGGTGACAGAGGCAGGTTATTCTAGCTTTTTAAGTTAAAAAATGATGACAGTCTTCAAAATACCCAGCTGGAAAACAAAGCAATTGCTTTGTGAATGCAAAGAAGCATAGGTACCAAAAACATATGGAGAAAACACAAATATTTTCTATTTGTATTGTGACCTGTAGATGACAGCAGAAATCCCTTGGTCTCCTTCTCCAGTGAGCTGACTGAAAATTTAATGAAAATATTTATTGAAACCTTACTGTAATGTTGACATGTTTTTGATACTTTAGAAAAATAAAATAATAAATATTATTTTAT
>NW_010107388.1:0-759 GCF_000699245.1 Pterocles gutturalis | reverse complement strand
ATGAGTCCTTTTTTCCCTTTACCCCTTTCTCTCCCCTGTCCTCGGATGAGGGGTGAATTGCGTGAGCGTGTGTGTGGTTTGGCCCCCAGCCAAGGGCAAACCCATCACAAACATCTATCCATTATTTCTAACACAGATATTAAGCATCCAAATACCATTTCTCACAATGTTAGCAACAGGGTTTGGTTTTCAGAAAGAGAGCAACAAAGAGGCTACAGTTTAATGTTTCCCCAGACAAAGGGTGACTGCAAGAGCAGTCTAACATTCTTTAGTTTTGGTGCAAACACTGGCTACCCAGATAACTTACATGTTAAGTGCAGGGTTTGAGGAAGGAGATAATGAAGTACCGCTTACTAGGGAAACTTTCAGGGGTGCTTTTCAGTTCATTTACTGGAACAGAAGATACTGTTATACAGATCCACAGAAGAACCTGGATGCTTCTGTGTTCAAGATCTGGAATCTCCTGCTCAAAGGAGAAGCTGATCTTCCAAACACGAATTCCCAGTGTTGAACTTCACCACTAGTGTGATGAAAGCACAAGTAACGCCTGTAATGGAGGCTGAGTAGGGTGAGCTTAGTTGGGCCCATGCTGCCTCTTTGTGCTGCATCCCTAACTGACAGAGACAAATGAGCTCAAAAGGTTTACAATAAAGTGGAAAAGCTCTGGAATAAAGAAAATTTCATGAAGGAGTTTGTATAACTTTAGGATGAATTAATTTCTGAATGAGGTGACCGCGGTCACACCCCCCCCCACCAGTC
>NW_010107387.1:0-4215 GCF_000699245.1 Pterocles gutturalis | reverse complement strand
CTGGAGTGATATTCGCTTTCCTCCAGTCAACTCCATATAACTAACATCTAACATAACTAAGATCCTGTCAAAAATACTATTCATGGAAAATGAAGACTCGTTTAACCACATCCTCCAACCCCTTGTAGTTTTAGCTCACTGTTTGGAGATATCCTGTTTTTGGCTGATTGCCCTCTTCCCCTTAACAGTCAGTGCTCTCCCCATGGCATAGGTGGCCCGAGTGTCTGTGTGACTGCTATAGATGAGATCGGGGAACTGATCCAACTTTAAAGAAAGGAACACCACAAGAAAAGTTTCACTTCTAGGCTCTGTGTGTTCTCTTTTTAAAGCTGAATGGTTCCTTGGTACAGTTCACAGTGCAAGACCCCAGACATCTGTGCTGACACACCTGCAGCAATGAGTGATGAGCACAAGGGTGGTACGGGGAGACCATTAGCAAACACTGTCACTGAAGACAGAAGGACAGCAAACTACTGCTGCTGCTAACATAAAGCTAAAGGCAGACAAGAGAACAGCGTACTAAAGAGAAGACCTGTGTCACTGCCACCTAAACACAGAAATCACATCTGTCTCTTTGAAGTTCCTCTGGAGCCTTGCAGTCTTCTTCTCCACACTTCACTGTCACCCTAATCTGAGTGAATGGCACTGTCTAATGACAAACATGAGTATTAAAATAAAAATTCATATCTGTGCTGTATATTAAAAATCATTAAATTATGACAGATAATTTTATGGAGATTATGATCTCCTCCCTTAACTATCTCTCTACAAACATGATAAATGACGTTTCCCTAAGGAAATAATCACGTCATTTTCTCTTCCTCTTACCAACATCCCTTACTACACAATACCAAGCACCTTTCCTTGGAGGTGATTTAGCTGACTGGTATCTAATTAAACTCACAGTAACTTTTCTCAGCATCTACTTAGGTTTAAAGTTTGCTTCTTCTACTTCAGTCCTGAAAGGAGCCTATGTCCCTGAAAGATTTTCTGGTTTTCCAACTATATAACTCAATTAATTTAAATAACATAAATTACCTTGTAAATAGTAAAAATTAGTTTAAATTAAAATTGTTTGCAATGTTACCGCCATGACTCTTATGATGGCTTGTTATGGCTATTCCCCATCTATGGTGGATAGGAAAGTTGTTTTCCATAAAACTCACTGATGCTGCTTCTGGTTACAGGAAATTACTGAGTTACAATGGAGTCCATCAATATGTGTAGTCAAAACCGGAGGGCCTCCCTTTCTTTCTTTAGTTATAGCTGTATCACTGAGCAGAACAGATTTAAAGTATTATGGGGCCAGAGAGAGCCATCAAACACTTACAAAGTTAAAAACTCCAAGGTAAAGCAGAGAAAGTAATTTTAAAGCAACAACCAGAATCCAAGTCTCTGCCATTCCAGATGTAAGCCCCAAGCACTAGATTACAGACTCACGTCTCCCTGTATTGGCTGTTCCTGCCCCCATTTATCATCCTCTGCACAACAGGACAGGCGGACCTAATGTCACACACACACATTTCCTCTGCAACCGTGGGTTTGAAGCCTTCTGGGCTGAAGAAGAGCTGTCCAAAGCCTGTCTCCTCTCACTTCTCTGATGAGTGTCCTAACCAGTGGGCTACTTTAAAGCAGAAGTGTCATTTCCACCCCATCTTTTAAAATAAAAGGTTAACTCTTGACTCATCCCTCTCTGAATGATTTTAGACTTCTGCTGCCAGCCATGGACCCCAGACTGTGGATGGGTAATGACGCCTCGTGTCCAGTCTGCCTGCGTGTTCAGTCTCAAAGAGAATTAAAAATGCAAGTCATGATAACAATTGGTGAAAAAACTCCTAATTTATTATGCTGATAATAAGGCTATTTTAAATTTGCTACAGAGTATCAAATATCTATTTAAGATAACTCTTACCAGCACTCCAGATATAATTCTTATTTTGTGGATTTTACTTTAACCTGTGGAGTTTAGTTAGTTAAAACGACCTCTGACTACGAGTTTGCACACATTTGCTCTGCCGAAGGCAGTGCTGTTCTCGCTGTTGGCCCCATCTGTACCTGTAGTCAAGGACAGCCCTTGTTTGGTTGATGCCATTTTGTCAACGAAGGCGAACAAGCAATTGCTCCCATTTCCGAATGGTGACACATACCTGCCTCCCAGCCTCGTTGTTGTGCAGGTTCATCGCTGCCAGCCCGCTCCCGCTTTTGCCCGTTATGTTCGTAATGGGCACATCCAGGAACCTTCTGCTGAACGACATTCCATAGTGGATATCGTCTGAGCAGCCGCCCCAGTGCCAGCCCTCGCTGGCCGAGCCCCCATGCCGCAGGCTCATGTCGCAGGAGCACTCGGTCATGTTTCCTGCGCTGCACGATCGCGTCACCGCGTGCACAAGGCCCGCCGATGTCACTGCGTATATGAACGCGGTCTCCTTCGTGCCTACAAAGCAAGGCACAGATATGTTACTTCATAACTCCCTGTGACTACCTTCCTGGGGGAGCTGTAGAAAGCACTTTTACAAGCCAGACTATTATTAGAAGGGAACAGTTACAAGTGTAAAGTCATCACAGCTTGGTCTGTAGAGTTAACTTGTTTAAAGCAGGGGATATTCACATCCAAAAAAGACTTGAAGGCCTCTTCATATGACCATGCTATTAATGGTGCTGTTTCTGGCTGCTTGTACCATGTGATTTTTGGTAAATCCTTTCTAAGTCTGGTTGGGAACTTTATTTGCCACAGACACTTTCAAGCTAATTAAGTTTTAATAATAATAAAAAAATCAAATCCAAAACAAACCACACCCCAAACCCCTTACTCTCCACTCTGCTTTTCACTATTCATATTGGTCTGAAGAACAAGAAAAGGTTAGTTCAGATCTCAGACAAGGAACTTGAAGCTGTCATGATCCTGGGTTCCTCTGGTATAGGGCCAGAACTTACCTCATGCTAAATTTAGCAAACATTGAGGTTGTTCTAATTCACAAAGGTTGCAAACAGCCCCAAGAATGTTAAACCAGACAGAAATCAGCACGGCACAAGGATATTTAGGCCATGTGCTTTTCCTAGAATAAGCTGGCCATGGGAAAGACAGCAGCCTTTAACTGTTACAGTACATCTCAGAAGAATCATGGAGAGACCTGCCTGGGCCTCTTAAGCCAGAGCCATTCTCTAAGACTTATGGCATAATGTGGCACAGATCTTTAAACCATGTTAAGCAAGGCATACTCTCTAAGCAAACTGAAAATCAATGACTGGCCATTAACTGCAGCTAAAGTTTCGCTGTACTCATTTTCACTGTTGTAAAAACAATTTGTTATTTCCAGTCTCACAAGTTTCTGCTCACAGTCAGGAAAGTTCCTGTTTGTTTCTCCTGTTCTATTAGTCTGTGGTGCTGGTACCATCATCAAATGCTTCCACAGGACATTCTAGTGAAGCTTTGTGGGTTAGATGTGCCACCCATTCACAGGTCGGCAGGAATAGTCCTTCCCATTGGACAGAAGGACCAACATACAACACATATGGCTACAACACAGAGTAGGGCAGAGGAGGGTAAACTGCTCCCTGGGTTTTTTTTTTTTTTCCTTCTCCTTTTTGGAATAAGCATCACTTTCTATTGTTCATTTTACATTTCCATGGTTAATGTTTGGGGTTGTTTCACTGTTGCATTGTAGTATAAAGTGAAAATTACACAAACTCAAAATGAAGTTCACATCAATGGCTACACCAAAATCATTGAGAGTGCTCAAAAGAAACTTGCAGGATCAAGGCCCTTGATATTGCTGTTGGATACACACAAAATATTCCTAATTCAGAGTACAGTTCAGCAATTCCATTATTAGTTTATGCACGAAAAGCAGCTTTGGTCTTGCTGTGCTGAGCAATACCACCCAACAGAGCACACATGATACATTTGAAAGCAATTCACATTGCATATGGTGCTGTGAGCAGATTTTTACCTGCAATCGAGTGACCTTTTCGAAATACTATGTGTCATTACCCCACTCATTTAGCAAGTATGACATAAGGGGATAAACCCAACATCAGCCTAAGAATAAAAACATTTCAACAGAGTTAAGTGGATCTAGTTAAAGGCACTGTCATCCACTGACGTATTAAGCCAAAATTGCAAAAAGGAACAATAATTTCGGAAAGACAATGGCAAGTTTTGTCTGCTCGGTGGATTTCGTGTACCTGTGTCAGCCTCCCGGGACGGATGCAGTA
>NW_010107386.1:0-19444 GCF_000699245.1 Pterocles gutturalis | reverse complement strand
CGGGCGGAGGGTCGGGTGTGTGCTGCTCCCTGCAGCCGTCTGCGGGCGGGCTGGCGTTTGCAGCGGGTAGATAAAACGTGTCAAAGCAATTTTGAGCAAGCAGGTTGCACTGTGTCTTCTCATTACTTAATTCGCTATAGAAACTTTGCCTGTGAAATTCATCCTACGTTAAAAAAAACCATTCCAACGAGGTGGGAACTTTGATTCTATAGCTATTATTTTAGTTTTCACCTGTGAACCGTGGATGGATATTTGAAGTATGAAGAGTGGTGCGTAGAAGAGGAAAATCTTTGACTTGCATCCTTGTTACTGCACATGCAAGTGTATTACTGCACATTGTGTATTCAAGGGTCTTCAGACCATGGGAGAATTTAAAATCAACTACTAGTTCTCTTTGCAAAGTGGGTTATGTGATGAAGTCTCATATGATCTTCATAAGTTTCCATTTAATGTTACAATTTTTTATGCATTTTTATCTCCAGATTGCTAGACTGCAAAAACTCTGGGAAATTAAACTGAAAAAACTAACTCCGGGGTGGTTGCATTGTACTGGGTTTAAGATTATTTTTTTCACTTTTGTGTCAAAACTGTTTGTTTTATTGCAGTAAACTGGGCTACATTTAAGGCTGTACTGTTGACTAGAAACATAAAAGTGCCTTTCAGTGATTTGTGAAACGACTGAACACATCCACAGCGAACATCTCTCTCCAGGCTCCATCTTCCACCAAGTCTACCTGTGAGATTGCCGAGGTCTGCGGAGCTGGGGGAAGGAGCTGTTGTCCGAAGGGCTCTCCTGCTGCTCGCCCTTCCTCGCCTGGTGAAGGGCCAGCCGCGGCTGCGTGCCTTCCGAACTGCCGGTGCCAGCAGGGCTCAGACAGACACGTTCTTGTTCTGCTCTGCTGCAAACAGAGACTGGGACTTTATCCATGCTCTCCAAAATGAAACAAAGACCGTGGAAGCCAGTCGGCACAGAGGATTACAGAAAGCCCCAAGTTATCTTGCTTTAAATGGATCTGGGTTCGTTTGAACCTCGTCCTGATGTCAGTCCATGCTTTAGCTACACGGTCTGGCACTGGGATTTCCCCACACTATGAGAAACCTTCGTTTTCTACACTCAGTCATGCTGCTGTTAGATCCTACCTACTAGAAGAGTTAGCTTTAAAAATATGACACTGGATTTTTTTTTTTTTTTTAAGTAGCTCTCCTTTTACAAAGTTCACCAAATGCTTTGAACATCTTCTATTGAAGTGCAAAGTAATATAATGGCTAAGAGCATTATTGTTGAAATAGGGAAAGCAGAAGCATAGTTTGATGAGGTTACTGGGTACAGTGCATAAGGCAAAGCAGATCAGGTCAGACTGGGATTCACCAGGACTCGAAGCACTAGTCTGTCAAGAATTGTTTTTAAACACTATCTTGGGTACCATTAGTTCCCGGATAGATACCATCTCACAGTGTATGCTTCTCTCAGACATCATGCACTTCTGCTGTCTGTGAAGAAATGCATCTTTCACACAGAAATAGTTACTGCCGACTTTTCATTAAAGATTTTTCATTCTTCACATGGTTTTACATGTCCTACAGCTCTTAAGTCTGTCCTCATATAACCATGTTTGTGTTCTCTCCAGCCAATGGAAACCCAACCCACTCTTACCTGTCCTACTGGAACAAGATGTATTTTTTAAAAACATCACTTCTAGATAGTATCTTTATTTCATTGAGTTATTTCCAGGCAAAGAGACATCACAAAGCTTACTAGTCTTTAAATGTCTTGCTAGAGCTCTTAGAGTGGCATTGTTACGTGTCCTAGCCGTACGATAGCTCAACATCCTTGGAATGTGTTCTCATGTTACACACACAGTATTCAAATCACCAGCACATATGAATGTCAGATGATTTCTTGTTTCAATTGCACCTTATGTATAATCAACACCCAGATATGGTAATTTCTCTGATGTCTAGCAGATTAGTGTGATCTCTCACCAGAGTCTCCTACTGGTGCAAAATGCTAACGAAGCCATCAGACCTCGAGAGGAATCCTTGAGTTAGTTAATCCTCAGTTACACATCATCTCAGTTTTTGTGTGTGTGCCTTTCAGGTGGCATTCAGAAACAGGCTTTATGTATCAATAGCAAATTGTCACCTTAAAACCATGAGCAGTGACAGGGGGACTCAGAATAATTCCTGAAATTATTCTGAAATGCATTCTGAATTGACTGACTTTCATGGTGATTTCACAACACATTTATGCAGCAGGCTGTAAAATCTCTGGTATATGTTTATTCCATTGCCAATAAAATAATTTTTAAAGCATTTTGGATGATCATCATCAGTTCATATCTCTCCTAACATTTGAAATTGAACTGTTCACAACAAACTCATTTTAGTATGAATCTGGTAACATGCTTTACACTGCAGTATGCATGCACCAAATAAAACTCTGAACCTTATCCAGTAAGTTTCATGGGAAGCCAGCGTAGTCAGTATCTCTTTAAAACCCCCTGTGAATTTGCATTCCATCTGCCTACGTGTGATTTGCCTTTATATCAAACGTCTGATTTTCATAATAAATATTTACAAGCCCAATGGGAAACAACAGGAGATGCAGTGATCATTTCAGAATCAGATCCTAAACACCTGCCTTTCTCTGAGGCAAGGGGGAACAGGGAAATAGCAGTGCATTTGATATAATTGATGTCTGTGCATCTCATGTTTGCAAAGAGAGCACTCTTCCTGTCTTACTGGCAGAATCCAAGCAATCTTTGCTCATGCAAGGTATTCTAAAGAGATCTGAGGGTCTGGTGTGAACGTTCACCTTTTATCTTCTATTTCACTGGAAGAGGTGTCGTCCTGTTTCCAGTCAAATCCCTTATTTAACCTCTATTTATTCTAAAAATTCCATCTGTGGGAATTTGTGCGACACTCTTACCCAGACAGCTTTTGAGAGAACTAAATGAAGATAACGCTCTCGACTTACATCCTGTCTTCTAGTTGAGAAAATGCCTCCAAACACAGTGTTCCAGCTTGGTGGGAGGTTTTTTGGTCCTTTCTGGTGGGAGTGGTGGTTTTTCCCCAGTGGCACACTTTTGTGAACATATTCCACAATGCAGATGCTTAGAAAAAGGCAGTTTTTTTCCTCCAGGAGAGCAAAAGATGTGGAGAGCGCTCATGCTACCTGGAGTGTTAGGTGAAGCATGCTGCATCAGCTGGCAGAGGTGAGGCACCCTGCAAACACTGCATGGGAACCTACATACCTGCATCTCCCTAAGGCAGGCCAGTGACCGGATCATACCCAAGCAACAAGTAGTAAAAAACACTGTGAGAAGGAAAAAATGTATAGAAAAAATTCTTACGTTTGAAATTCTGATTGGCTATACAGAGAAGAAATTAAAATTACTAACCAGTCTGACCCTTTTTTATCTATTTTCATTGTTCGGAAGAGGAGGAGGAACTAAATGGAGACTTAGAGTAGTAGCTAAACTTCTATGAGTTCAGGACAGCATAAAGTTCATCGGAGATCCACTGCTGAAGGCAAAACTGCAGAATTTGATCTACACAGAGGAAGGAGAGGAAGGGAAATGAGGACTAACTTGGCTGAATCATAAAATCTTCAATGACCTGAAAGAAAGCAGAAAGTAGGTCAAATTACTAAATTATGAATAAATGTATAGCCTATGTATGGGCAAAACCAGAAAGATTAGGTCCCAAAATGTTAGAAAATTGGATGTTGGAAAGATGCATAGTGAGAAGAGCAAGGAAAAAAAATGGTGTATTATTCCATAGAGGGGGAAATCCATTTAATCATCACCTAATGACTGGTGATGCTGAGATGGCAGTACACTTAATGCCTGTTTTAACCTCAGTGTTCAATTTAAGAAGATAGATGTGATTTCACTTCTAGCAGCACAAAAGTCTAAGAGTTTAGGCTAGAAAAATGAATAAATAGACTAGAAAATACTTAGATAAGTATTTGATTTTTGGATAGACTGGACTTCATGAAACTCCCTTCGGGTTCAAGCAATGTTCGAGCTTCTACTGATTATCTCCAAGAATCAATAGGGAACGAAATGAATGAGATTCCAGAAAACTTGGAAAGGATTGCATCTCTCTCAAAGGGTGGAAGGAAAGAGCTCTACAAACTGGTTAGCTGAATTTCTCCTCAAAAGAAAAAGATTTCAACAGGTAATGCAACCATTTACAAGAAATCTAGAAAGTAAAGACATGAGAAGTAACAGCATGGGTTTGTCAGTAAGAAATAATACCAGATCAATTTAGTCTACTTCTATCAGATGGTAACAGGCTTCATGGATAGCACAGGAAGAGCGAGGATCACAGGGTTTCATATAATGTGCTCTTAACTGGAAAAAAATACAGTCTAGACAAGTATATAAAATGAGTGCAAAATTATTTGGAAATAATCAGTACTCCCAAGCTGAAAGGATACATTGAACGAGATTTCACTGAGATCTGTCTTGGATCCAGAGCTATTCAATACTTTAATCAACATCTCTGATGACCAAACAGAGTACACTTATTCACATTTGGAGACCGTATCCACAGGAAGAGGCTCCAGCTATGCTGGAGAACAGCATTACAATTCAGAAAGATCTTGGCAGATTGGAGAAACTGAAATGCCACTGAATAAGGAGAAACAGGAGGTTCTGCACATACAAAGGAATAATGAACTGCACAAGTACGTACCAGGATAAAAAAGCAGTTCTTCAGAAAAGAGATTATGGATCATGAGCAGTGTTAGGCTACCCTGCATTCTGCTGGTGCGGCAATGCATAAATAGGAGTATCATAAATAATAAAAAAATCATCTTAATCTGTCGAGCCATTATCCATTAAACTGGAGACGTCTGCTCACTTTTCAGGTCTAGAGGATATTTGGGAACCAACTCAAAAATATCGAGGAGAGGGACAAAAATGGCAAAGGATTCCAAAAAACCCAAACTACAAGGGAAGGTGGAAGAGACAGGAGTTCTCTGGCCTAAAGAGAACATACGGGGCAGGCAGAGGTGTTCACCTACATCAACAGAAAAGGGAGACCCTGCTTTCCATGTGTACCAGTTAGGTTAGGTATTAGGAAACTTCCTGACTGACAACCAGTTAAGTAAGGACTGTATGCCACTCAGGAGAGACCAGGACATCTCCATCACTGCAGGTCTCTAAACATCATTCTGCAGTACAGCAGGGACAGCTGATCGGAGGCTGAGATAAGACGAGGACCTAGAGAGCCTCTCAAAATCCCTTCCAGCACTATTTTCTTCCTCTGCTATGGTTGTAACTAAGGCAGGGATTATCCTTTGCTCTTTGGTTTCAGATTTTGCTCTAAATGCCAGCTTAAGTGCCTGGCCATGATGAGTAGTCAGGAGCAGCTGTAAATCTCAGAATCATGGAACAGTTTGGGTTGAAAGGCCCTTAAAAGACCATAGAGTCCAACCCCCCCTGCCATGAACAGGGACACCTTCCACTAGCCCAGGTTGCTCAAAGCCTCGTCCAGCCTGGCCTTGAAAACCTCCAGGCATGGGGCATCCACAGCTTCCCTGGGACATCTCTTCCAGAGCCTCACCACCCTCACAGAAAATAATTTCTTCCTAATACTTAATCTAAATCTACCCTCTTTCAGCTTATACCCATTACCCCTTGTCCTCTCACCGCACTCCCTGATGCAGAGTGCCTCCCCATCTCTCCTGTAGCCCCCTTCAGGTACTGGAAGGCTGCTATAAGCTCTCCCTGGAGCCTTCTCTTCTCCAGGCTGAACAACCCCAACTCTCTCAGCCTGTCCTCATAGGGGAGGTGCTCCAGCCCTCTGACCATCTTTGTGGCTCTCCTCTGGACTCGCTCCAACAGGTCCATGTCCTGCTTATGTTGGGGGCCCCAGATTTGGACGCAGCACTCCAGGTGGGGTCTCATGAGAGCAGAGCAGAGGGGGAGAATCACCTCCTTCGACCTGCTGGTCACACTTCTTTTGATGCAGCCCAGGATACAGTTGGCTTTCTGGGCTGCAAGTGCACATTGCCAGTTCATGTTGAGCTTCTCAAATATGTAGCCCTCCCCATCCTTTCGCCCCCCCTTCTGCAAGCATACTAAATGGCCCAGTGGCACAGGAACCCAGCAGTACACTCAGGCACATTAGGTCCCAAGTGCTTCTGAAAGCATTTTCCAGTGGAGCTCACAGTCTCAATACCAAATTTAAGAATAATTTGATATTATGACAACCTGCAAATAGCCCTCAAAAAAGAAGCAGGCATATTTCAGGAGGGTAGTGACACTCCAGAACCGTAAAACAGTGGAGTTAGTTATTGTGGATGTGCTGGGATAGCTCACAACACAATTTTGCACAGTAGTAGTATTCATTCACAAATGGTGATAAAACAATTAAATTTAATAATCAGCAAGAACCACATCTCCCAGTCAAAAAAAAAAAAGTAATAAAAAGACAAAATAATCACCAAAATTCTTCAGATGTCCCAACTAGTGTTTGCTTTGTGCGTGTCCCACAGGTTTGATTTGTGTTCTCTTTGCTTTTGATTAAAGAAAAAGAAACTGGCATCCCGATTCTGTCCTCATTTAAATTCAAATAAAATCTGATATCCTCCACTGAAATTAAAGATATTACATCCCAGTATAAAACAGATCTAAATGAGAAGAATCAGATACCTGGTGGATTTATATTTTAAGAAAATAGCATAAATATCTCAAACAAGCACTGCATACCCTTTTAATATTGTGATCATTTACGACAAAAGGAACATTTGAAAACACAGGTATGCTGCTAACAGGTGCATGAATTGCTTTATAGAAAGATGAAAGTTTATATTAGCAAGATAATTATTACTGGATGCATTCTGTTGTTCCATGTTTCCTGCCATCTAATAAAGGTTCAGTAACATACTGATCTTGTATATGGCTTTTTCTTTTCTCTCAGACCTCACCTTTGCAGCCTCCCTGTTCAAGGGTAACACATGTTTCTGAAATGGATATAAAAGAAACAAAGCCAAAAATTCCCAGAAAATTATCTTAGCAGACTGCAGTAAATATCAGCTACTTAACGATACGTTATCTGGGGGATAGCATATGTGACTTCATGTATCAGAAGGCTGCCTGTGTGGTATGTCAATGTTCCTTACATTACAAATCCGGTATGAAAAACACATTAAAAAAAAAGTCAAGGTAATTTTTTTTTAATAAGAGAAAATTGGTACACTTAGATCTCATTTCTGCATACATTTGTGTGTAAATGCAGTCATCCTGTGATGCATTTAATAATTCCAAAGTCAGATAATAATTTTAACTTGACATTAAAAGTACAAAAATATAATATAAACATATCAAAACATTTGGCAACAAAGTTTGTGTAATACAACGGATGCCTGAATCCTGTGTTTGGGATTACACACTCACTTAAAACCTTGTATGTTCCTTTGCAATAGTTAATATTTTCTGAAGAGAAAATGGAATAAGAAACAATATTTCAGAATGCACAGCAGGTTCGCTTCTTACTTTCATTTAGAGCCACAACATCTAAGTCATACAATACACAGGATTTCTGTAAAACAAACAAAAGCAAACAATTAAGATAACTAGAACATAACAACTGAAAAGCCTGAATTTTCACATATTTTAATACGTAAAAGATTTGGTGGGGTCACGGGATATATTTTTCTTTCAATATTTAATTAAAAGATTGTGCCGTTTTCTGATAAATTAGATGAAGACAGATGCCCATGTAAGTCCCAGCTTGGTATATTTACATTCTTTAGCTGCCTCAAACATCTCTCCTAACTCTGAAAGTGACCGACAATAGAAAGAGGAGACACTGCAAACCATATGAACTGATCCTGTAAATCTTTACTCACAGGACTTGGTTTAGATGTACAGGTTCTTCTATAAACTACATCAATTTTCACTAATTTGCAGTTAGGTACACTGATCTTTGAAGTATTGAGCATAGGGTACAAAAATCCAGTTGAAAGGAATAGAGAAATATAGAACATCAGTACCGACCGAAAAAAAGGCCCAGGCTATTAATTGTTATAAAGAACATTAACTTGTTTTGTGAAATTCACTATTTAATTCCCCAAAGGGAAACAACTCAGCCTTTATCAAGATAAACTATCAAAATAGCACTCCGCCCCGTAAAACATTTATGTACTGATTGCAAAAGCAAATTAAAAAAAAAAAAATCAGCATAACCAGGACTCTTCCTTTCAGCAATAACTCAACTAGATAATTAGTACTGACCAGAGAAACAGTCAAACCCAGTTGTGCAATACCGTACAAGTACATGTTGCAATCTTGTACTCTAAAACTATGAACACTGAACCCTGAACTCGGGCACAAAGACATAAAGAATATTGTCACATACCTAGGAAAAAAAATGCCTTAACTTCTTTACTTGCCATTCTCCTTCTTGCTTCTTGGCAGGTTTACCAAGTACATAATGATACAGAGAAATAAGTGCAACCACTGGATTCACCACATTCCTCTCTCAACCCAAACCCAAGAGCCGTCAACAACAATTTCTGACAATAAAGAGAAGCTTCCAGAGAGGACAGCTATCTAAGCTGGAGTTCATGAAATTCAAAGCCCAGGAAAAAAAAAAAAAGGAAGAAGGAAAAAAGGCATCATGTAGTACAACGCTAATCATGATTCAAAACTGAGAACTCATACAATGTCACAAGTAGTTGAACATTGTCTACATCCAGAAAGGTTCACCTAAAATTACTCAGCTGAATCAAAATGAGGGGAAAATAAACAGTTCCCCCATGTTACAAGAAGCCTTGTGCCTCTTTGGGTGAGAATATTTAACACTACCTAAAATTCTGAGAAGACACATGGAATTTGTTTCCTTTTTCCTTCGGTAGCCGTAGTTTTAGCTCTGACAGCGTGCTGGCTGCCCTGCGCCAGGGCCATCCCCACAAAGCCAGTGTCTGAGCCCGATCCCCCCCAGGGCTCCAGAGACCCAGGGAGGCTTCCACAGTGCACGCTGCTGCGGGACAGAGTGAAACACCTGGGAAGGGATCAGAAGTGATGGATAGAGGCAGAAGCAGAGGTCAGGAAAGGTATTGTAGCGTCTAAATCTCAGGACGGATGCCGAAGCTGTCATCAAGAAAATTAACAACACTTATTGTTCTGACTCTGGGGTACTGGAAGACTGTGACTTACTGATTTTAGTAATTACTTGTGATTAGTCACATATAAATCACATATGAAGAAATACAGCATGTGCACTTTCACTTGTTTTTTTGTTAGAGTGACAAGTACCAAGTACAGACATAAGATTTTATGCAGCTTCATAACATCTGATTTGATTTTTTACACAGTTGTGTAAGGTGCTTGAGTACAGGCATTAGCCAATACAATTTGTGTTAGCTGGAGACAGTATTTGATAGTCTTCAAGCGGAGAGAGTAATTGTAAAGTATGAAGAGCTTTTCAAAAGAGGGTGCAAGGCAGACTCAAAAGTACACAACCATAACCTTGTCAGCTCAAGGAACAAGATGACACGCTGGTTTAGAGATAAGATTTGGGGGGAGAAGCTTTGGAAGATAATGGTACAATAAGAAATTTAAATTCACTCTGTTGAGACCAAGAAATAACAGTGAGCATTGACTATTGTGGGCATAAACTAAGTAGGCTTTGTTTCACTCCTGCTTTTTCTTCAGAAAAAAAAAAATCAGTCTAAGTAGTAAAAGTGTTCTAGGAAAATCCCTGTTTGAACAGTTTCGAAATTCAGGCTTCACTTAACTTTAGAGGAAACAGATAATTTCAAAGTGTTGCAGGTTATATCTAACTTCATACCTTCAGTTAAAAGGGAGAAATGGGCATGTTCCTTAAACACTGAAGATGCTTATTTGCAAATATTTTACCACTTACTCGTACTTTTGGGTGGCGAGTAAGCTGTTCATGTGAAGTACAGGATCCGTAGTACTACAAGCGATTAAGAATGGCGAAAGCTATTTGAAAATTAAATGGTTCATGGAATATGTAAAATCATTATCTGATAGTAGTTCATCAACAAAACAGCCAGGACAGAAAGACAAGAAACACCTCTCCGCAAACAAAAACCAGGTAATAGTTTGTTTTAAAAGTGATTTAAAAGTTGAGGATTTTAAGAATCACTTCAGTTTGATAAGACTATTCCATACAGGATCCTCATCAAGCAAATAAGAGCCTGGGATTCATTTAAACAAATGTGCTGTGCACACATTTAAGAAGTCCATATTCATAACTACAAGTCCTGCACAAAGCGCTGAAGGAACAATCAAGCAATCCCACATAGTGCTCAACTTCAGCCCAGCCTTGGAAGAGGTGGGGCACCCTCCTCTCCTGAAATTACAGCAGGGAGGTATGCAAATCTCTCCCAACTGCAAGAACAAGGCAGGCAGCATTCCTTCTTCAGGGCTCCCTGAACACTAACACTTCCAGCTCACATTTCAGCTCAGCCTGTTAGAACTCCCCCCCACAAGCCAGCCAACAAACAGCAGAAAACTCTGAAAAGCTGACAAGAACCAAAATGGTACCAAGAAGCTCAGATTTCCACTTCAGCATCCTGAGCAAAGTGGGGTTTTCAAAATACCCCCCAGACACAGATGCTGCTCTGCCCTGCAGTCATTTTAGTAAGACGTTGAAACCTCTTGCTATCAAACACTAGTTTTTCCTGTTAAACAGCGCGGCAGACATGTCTCACCTAACAGGCAGGCATCTGTTTAAGTTGGTTTTAAGCTCTCTGGTGAATCAGTGGAGAAAATCAAACAGGATGACCCGGTCTCCACAGCCGGCTGTCTTTCCTCCCCAGGTCTACGCAGAGTTTGTATCGATGGTGTACAATAGATAACTACCTTCTAGACACAGGAATTGCGATGAGATGGCTGGGATGCCAAATGCTTTTTCTCTTTTTAATTTTTTTGTTTTAATCAGGAAAAGAAAGCTAAGCTGGTATACAAAGGGAAATATCATCAATAAAATAAGGGAAGCTCTTTGAATAGCTTCTAAAGGAGTAAACTTACAAATCTTGGCAAACATCAGCTGCCCATTCCTTGATAGAAAACTGCTCAGATTAAGAGTGTCATGCCAAATTGGATTCACCTGCTCCAGCACCACTTTGTGGTATTTTGATACTGGTTTAGTTATTTTGGAGGTGGTGTTCACTATGGGTTTGGAAGACTTTTATCCTATCCATTTCAATGCCCTCAAGAAATGTAGACCTGGAGTGCCTGTGGGAAAACTATGGGCTTTAGAGAAACAAGCAGAAGGGATTGTAATTGAAGTGACTATTATTTATAACTTCTTGAAATTCCAGGGATTTTTATTATCTCTAATGACAAAATGATCGTACTTAACGACTGCAATAATTTAGTTTATATTTAGTTCACAAAGACTGGCAAAGCATGGCAGAGAGCTTCATATACAACAAAGTTCACGTGGCTTCTGTGCCTAAACTGCCAGTAGAGAGAGCTCAGTTATGAAGATCAGTCCTGCCATTCTCTTTATGTGTATCCTCCCTGTATTCTGTACTTGTTCAAAATGCAAGACAGTCCTCTTGCAACACGAATGGTCAGGACCGGACACAAGCAAGAGCAAGGGATATATTATCAGGGAAAGCAACCACTGTGGGGAACAGGGACAGGAGCAGGCACAGCAGGATCTAACTGCTGCAGAATACCTGCCTCAAGAAATGGGGATTTCCTTGCTCCCAAAGCCTGCTGTTCCACAATGTCTAAAACACCTAACCCACGGCAAACTGTGGACCTCTATCTCCCTCTTCTGTTAATACCACATAGACTATAACAATGTTGTACTGCAATTAGGTATTTCACAAACTTGAGAAGACATCTGTGCTGATTCCTCAACCCTACAGATCATCTACGTAAGGATTAATATAGTTGCACCTCAAAAACCCTATTTAAGAGAGTAATCTGGCTTGAAAGTCAAGATCTTGCAGAAGCAGCAAATGCCAGAAGCAAGTCAAGTGTGTAACATTCCTTTGGTGTCCTGGAGTTCATTTATTTACAACCATATGAAGCCATATAGGCTGAGACATGGAGTTCTCTATCATCAATGGGGAGAGAAAGGTGTCTCCAGAAGACAATTTTATCACAAAAAGATGCATCTCTTTCCACTTAATAGATATTATTCCAGACAACCACACCAGACCAGTCATGTAAATTTTAGATGACTAAGGTTGCATGATAAGATGAATCTCATCCCCGGTACGCAAACGCTGTGATTAAGTTTTGATTTACATAACATAATCATATGCTACTGTTTCCAGAAGAATATCTGGCTCATTCAATGTCCAGAAAATACTTTTTTTTTAATCAAACAAGATAGTGTAGTAAAATTATGCCCTACGTAGCACCAGCAGTAAGCGAGTTGGTACCATTTATCCTCTTTGCTTTAATCTCTGTACCTTGGTTCCCATATGTGCAATGCTGAATACACTACCTAATGTTACTAGGAAGGTTATGAAGATAAAAATCTAAAACAGAACTAAAATACACCATCACGAGCATTATGAAAAACATTACAAAGAAATTAATATTCTGTGGTCAGTACAAGATAAATAAAGGGCAAACAGTGCCTGGGGCTCCATGCATGACTGAGGATAACAAAGAAACACTGAATGCACACTGCTGGAGACACAGGGATCTTTTTAGACCAACTAACAATTCCATGAGCCTTGACAATAATAAAATCCGATTTCCTATGGATCTGGGCCTTGCAGTGAATTAAACTGTATATCTGTGATGCAAGCTCCAGCTGGAGTGGCTGGTCAAAGCATTTTTCAGTCTCTCTGTGTAGTCATCTCTGTCTAATACTGTACAAACTAATGCTGGAGAGTTTCCTTCTGCAGGGTACTCTTACTCATCTCCACCCAGCACCTTATTTTCAAGGAACTCCTTAGGAGCTTAATTATCTTTTAGTTTGACCTGTCAAATTTGTTTAAAATCAGATAGCAAATTCCAAAGTTACTTTAGGAGCAAAGGAATGGGACTCACAGTGTAAGCTCAAAAATCTTGTTGCCATAGGAAAGGAAGGTAAAGAGAAGAAGGGAGAACAGAATTGAGGGCTGCTACTTCTGAATGTTCAACTCAAATAACATCCAGCTGTTAAACACTAAATGTTACGCTCAACAGCACAGGGTAAGGTCTTAAAGGGATTTTGACTGCTCAGCAGATACATGTTTATTTAATATTATACTAACATAATCTTAGTAGTCAGTCGCTCGTGGGAGGTAGGCAGACCACACGTTTTGGTTAGTTTTAAAGCAGTCTTCAGGAAAGGGTAGAAGCTTCTTTTCTTTTAGTTTTTTTTTTGAAGACAGTTTCCCTCCTTCTGCTCCTCGTTTAGAAAAATACCAACCACCAGACCCACAAAGACAGAAATACAAAGGCTTGTAATATTTTTTTGAAAAGCTAGTTGAGAAGAGTACTGCTCGTCAGCCATGAAACCAAACAATACAAAAATGCAAATACTAACTGCATTCTGGGTGGTATTTTTTTGGTTTTGGTTGTTTTTGGAGGACTGACTCACAAGTACAAATAGTTCACTAGCAACCAGAAGCATTGGTAAGGAACAGCTGCCATCTGTTAATGAACAGGTTTAGGCATATCTGAGACTCGTAAGAATTGTGAATAAATAAAATACTGTTATTTGTCATCATGTCTAAGCAAACCTCTGGAATAAGCTGTATCATTAACATTCATTTCCACTACAGCCTTCCGAATACAATCAAATCAGTTATTATCAACTGCTTGGTTTGAAAATTGTGAGTTCTCAAAAGTATGGAGTAGCTTACCTTAGCTGTTACTAATGTAAACTGTCAAATAACATCTGATTGTTTTAATGAGACTACCCATGGGAATTAGAGCTGTAGGATGGAGACACAGCATAGGATGGGTGAGATTAAAAATATCTGAAAGGTCAAACAATGCTTTAGTTATCTGAATTGATAGGATACAGAAGTCTTCTCTCTCCCTTAAGCCAACTACAAGTAAAACCACAAAAGAAGAGGCAGGAAAATGCAGCACAAAATAATGGCAATAAAAAACCTGGGGTTTTTTTTATGTCTGACACATTTTAATATGTTTTTTTTCCCAGTCCTCCACTGAGCCACAACTTTTTCTAAATTTCAAGACCATCAAGAAGCTCTTTATTTCTGTATGAGCTCTATAACTCCAGACACTGATCTTCCACATGTGCAGGAGTGTTCTCTGTAGATTTAGTTAATAAAGAAATGCCTGTAGGAGATGGTGAACAAGAGTGTATATAAAAATCTTAGATTTCCCCAGATTAAGACAGCCTACTGCTATGCATTTGAGAATGGTCTGCTGCCTGCCAGCCTGCCTTACCTCTACTATCTATCTTACTTCTGAATTACCTCCACATATTTCCCCAAAAGCATGGTTATAATAGACTTTTCTAGGGAGTTCCTTACAACTGATAAAGCAATGACATGCTTCCACTGAAGAATCTCATCAGTCTGAGACAGGTGGTCCTACTGCAGAAGCAAGCGAGGCCCTATATCCTGCTACCTCAGACACATGTGTCTTGGGCCAAGACACTCTGCAAAGCTCTATCCCCTTTCTACAAGCAGCAAGTACATATTTTATCACTTCAATTGTACATCCATTCCGCAGTGATCTCAGACTGGCATCTATCATGTCGTTTTTCACAGCTACTAGTCACACTTCCCACTACATTTTCCCTTCTCCAAAATTTCATCAGTTAGAGGAAGTTAAAATTCAAGGACTACATTCAGATTTCACAGTTCTGTGAACAAGTAAATTATTTTGTCGAACCTGAAAACCATGATGAAACTGTATGGTAGATTTATCTTTTTTTACTGTGAACTCTTTCTTATCAGGCCAGTAGCAAAACCAACTGGGCTAAAGGAGTCCTTGTTTAAATCAACAAATGCATTTACCTAAAAATGGCAAATTACACACCGAAGTAATGGTATGTGATGCCCCATGAGGGACTGCAAACATTTCTAGATAAGGTGCAATGTTACTCCAGACGAACTTGACAAATTCTTGTGGACACATTTTCCAAACACACATACATGCAGGCAGAGTGTACAACTGCACAAGCAGCACTAATCAAAATACTGTCTCAAGGAGTTCTAGGTGAAGCCATGCAGCACTATAGCATTTTCAACATGGTCTGAATTTGTTTGCATGTCACACTACAAAACCCATGAATTTTCATGAACATGAGAAGGAATACTAAAGTTCCACTTAAAGTAAAATACGTGCAAGCGATCTTGAAGAGAGAAATACCCAAACATCATTTCTGCACACTGCAGAGAATTCTCTCGGATCTTACCCAAAAGCACTGGGCAGAAATGCTCATTTCACACGTGTTTGTCTTTGCAGCAGTTATGATCATAGCTATTGTTTCGTAGTTTTCATGCTTCATATTAACAAATGTATTCCCCATTCACGGTAGACAATGTCTTTTTCGTTTACAAGAAAATCAGAGTTATCTGAGACATTTTGCCAACTATTCAAGGACCTGCCATTATCCTCCTGTTCCAAAGAATATTTGACTGTTGAGCTGCTGAGCTTTATCTTCTTGCTAAATGAATCAAAAGCTTTTTTTTTCCCCGTCTTTTTTTCTCCCCCAAAATAACCACCTACAGCTTCTGCTACTGTATAACATGACAGGACCTTGATTTAGAAGCAGTCCAACCCTGAGCTATTATTCTGACCATCCCCTATGGCTACTTAATCAAAACACTGCAACTTGTGACTTTGTCAGTAATTTTGCTCATTTATCTTTATTATGAGTTCAAGAGTATTCGGAATGGAAGGCTAGTTTTGTATAACTAATATTGGTGACGAATGGCAATGATAATCCTTTGCATGAAGAACATCCATTAATGTCTAAAATAATATTCTACTGTCTAAAAATAAATTGTGATGCAAAACATTTTCAGAGCTAATTAACAATAATTCAGTCCCACAAAAGTATTGCAACTCTGAAGAGTAAGGACCTTTAAGCCAACACACTCTAGGTAGAGACGCTGACTCTGACAGCTACAATATTGATTCTACCACTAATTAACTCAAATCTTTAGGTCCTAATAGCTTCAGAAGTCCTAGTGTAAATCATCCAAACAAACAACTATGAACTTTGGATAAAACATTTGATTGCTGAACGTAAAAGGTCCGCTCATTCCATCAGCATGCAGCATCTTCACAGTGTGCATATTCTCCAGAAACCTACGGAAGAAGGAATCTTCCTGGCACAGAAGTGGAACTACTCTAGACATGTTAAGCCCTCCCTTGAAGAAAAGCATGGGAAGGAAAGCCATAAATGCATTTTTCCTGAATTTTCACCTTCTCTCTGAACTGTATTTTACCTACTCTCCTCTTCTGTTGTTCTCTTTTCCCACAATCCTTCTCCCCCATGTTCCTCCTCTGTATGTTTACAGCTACAGTATCCCCCCCAAATATTAACTCCACAATGCAGAAACAGCACTGGCTGTGCTTTGCTAAATCTTTTCTGCATTTACAACCTCCTACCCAATCTATCAAAAAAAATCTCCCATTTTCTTTATACTCTGAAACAGAGCTTACCTTTTCCAGTATTTCCTTAATCAAGACTGAGAATGCATCCTCAATGTTCACATTATCTTTAGCACTGGTTTCAAAAAAGGGTATTCCGTGTTCCCAAGCAAGCTGAAAAACAAACGTAGGCAAATGGGATAAACTTTTTTGAAAAAAACACTTCCTAATACTAATAGCAAGAGATAAGGAGGTGTTCTGACAGCTTCTAACATGCTATATAAACACTGATTAAGCACATGTCAGCTCAGTAAAGTACTCTATACTCATCCTTAGTTTATAAATTTCAGGTAACTCTTAAAACATTCTTCTTAAATTTTTGCATTTTTGAAACAGCTTCTTAAACCTATCTTTACTTGTAAGTAAGAAGAATAAACTCTAGTGGGTCTGTTCTCAATGTTTTGATTTATTTGTAAAATGAACTCTCCTAGGCAATTATTTAGAGGAAACTAATGGCTTGCCTGCAGAAAAGCATAGCTAAAAATGTGACAAAAACTGTACAAAAAGAAGCATGATTAAATATAAAAAAGAGATACTCCTTTTTACCAGAGAGAGAGAAGCAGAGAGATAATAGGCAAGCAAAAAACAGATATGTATGCAAAAATATATTATGGGAGGAGAGAGAAAATACTTAGAAGAAAAGGGCAGCACAGACTTTACATTGGTTGATTTTACTTAATTTACTCATGTTCTCTCATTTTCAGTATATTTCCCCTACAGATAGCTTAGAGATATGTTGGAATAAGGGAAAAAAAAAACACCAACAACAAAATTTCCAGCTTCTTAAGGTCCTAAACTTCTTCTAATTTATACAGTTAAATACATGGAGAAAAATAAAAATAGTTGCATCGCTGCTTCCCAAGGTGGGAATAATACCTGCCAGAAAAATATAGTGGGAGAGTCTATTCCCTTTGCAGTGGATCCCTTCTTAGTACACATCTGGAGAAGACGATCTCAGGCAATGAAAATACTACCTTTAACAAATAGAAAATCCTACAATTATTGACCACTTAATTATCTATATGGAAGGCTCTCCATCAGGATAAAAAGTCTGATGTTGGCAGTTATGTTTGCTTTCAATGAGCAAACAAATCAATGCTTTACAAAAATTCCAAAATCAGGAACAATGGTACAAGAATTGGACTTCAAATTTTTAGTCAAAATGTAATAAAGATTATATTAAAGGTAGAAAAAAAAAGTGAAACAGTTTCTTTTCCAAAATGCTATAAGAAAATGTAATTTTGAAAACAAAGATGAAATCTGGACTGTTTCTTAAGACAGACTGCTTCATAAGGAATTCTAAAACTCCAGCTGACCACTGTGAACTGTTTTTGGTACTGCAGCAACTTGTTATGGAAAGTTAAGATCATCTGACTATTGCAAGTGTCAATGCAAAGCAATGATGCATAATGTTTCATAAAGAAAAATACAAGCAATAAAAAATACTGGGCTAGTAAAGTGGAGAAGACTGGTTTGCAGCTTATAAAGTACACAGAATCCACTATTAAATATTTATTTTTTCTTTCTTGTGTCATGTAACAGATTCCTAGAGGCTACCTATGTACAAACTCCAGTGAACAGGAACCATTTTAATAATGGAATCACAGAAATCATTTGGAAATATAACACCACTTGAAATGGGACTACTGCCCATATGATAAGGGGTCAGCCATAGCTTTGCCTACCTGAGTCTTGAAACCCACCAACTATGGAGGTTCTGAAACCTTTATGGGACCCTCTTCCATGGCTCCATCACCCTTCTAGTGCAAATGGTTCTCCTATCTCTAACCTGAACCTCCCAAGCCAAGACTTGTGCCTGCCACCCTTTGCATCTGTCCCTACTGAGAAGAGTCTATCTCTGCCATTCCTCTAACTACACTTCAACTGCTGTACACCAATAACTGCTCCTTAGCCTCCTCTTCACTCAGCTCCCTCAGTTCTCCTCATGGATTACTGGTACTAGACCCCAATCATCTCTGTAGTTGCCTGCTGGACCCTCCACAGTTTCTCAACACCTTTCTTGAAATGGGAGAGCCAAACCTGGACACAATATTCCATGGGGTCTTGCCAGCACTAAGTAGGGGGGCAGATAATAACAACAGTCTCCCCTGATCTACCATCCCTCTAATGTAACCCCTCATGCTATTAAGCAATGAGAGAACACTGTTGATTTAATATTCAAGCTGGTGTCCATTGTAACCCACCAGTCCTTTGCAGCAGGGCAGTGACTCATGCCTGGGATTATTCCATCCCAGGTGTAAATCTTTGCACTTCTCACTGAATTTCATAATGTTTCTGTTGGCCCAGTGTTCAGGTTTATCAAGGTCCCACAGAAGTGGTGTTCTCCCATTCTGTGTGCCCGTCACACTCCTTAGCTTCATGTCACATGCAAAACTCCTTATATCGTCAAGCAGATGCTACTGAAGATGTTGAACAATGTGAGCCCTACTACACACCCCTGATGTACTCTGCTCATTACTAGCTAACAACCAGACACACAGCCTTTGATCACTACCCTTTGCCTCTAGTAGTCTAGACAATTTTCAGTCCACCTAATGCTCTGCTTGTCCAGCTCACGCTTCCTAGCTTCTAAGTGAGGATGCCATGGAAGAAGGTGACAAAAGCCTTATTAAATTAAAGACATATCATAACCACCGCTATTCCCTTGTCCACACAGTCATTTCCTGGCAGCATAGAAGGCAACCAGGGTGCTGAAGTCCAGTTTACCCTGTTGACTATTCTAGATTATCTTTGTGTCCTTTTTATGTCCTTGGAAAAGGATTTAATGACAACATGTTCCACTATCCTTCCACTGACTGAAGCAAGGCTGACTGACTATCATAGAATCATAGAATGGCCTGGGT
>NW_010107385.1:0-5740 GCF_000699245.1 Pterocles gutturalis | reverse complement strand
CCGCGGGGCTGAGGCGAAGCATCCGGACTGGAAGATGGAGCGAAACCCGGCAAACCCTGGAGCGCCTGGCTGGGAACGAGAGCTGTTTTCCATCAAAACACTAAATAAAACATAGCTACCGCCCTGAAAAAGCATATCGTGTGTTCTCTAGGGAATTGAAGCACCGGTGGGTAGGTGCAGGTGGATTTGGGTTCTCAGGCACGGATTGCTGTGCGTGCGGTTGTAGCGCTGCGTGTGTTAATTCATATTTATGAGCGGGCTTGTTTTCACGCAGATCCCGCTGCTTCTGTTGCAGTGTCTAAATGCGTGTTTGGGTGAAGGTCCTTCAGGGTGCTGAGGACCAGCCCTCAGTTCTCCTCAGCCCTGTAGCTGTGCGATTGGGTTAATTCCCTTCGCAGGTTTTGTGCGGGGTGGGGGTTTTGCTTCCACTATCGTAATAAAAAATGTGTGATTTACAAAACATGAAGCTTGTACGTCAACTCATGTCTTCCTGTGCCTGGCTGCTGCCAGGAGGAGAGGGTATAGCTTTTACAGCCCTGTTTGTCAGGTATGGCTCTGGTGGGTGCTGTGTTTCATAGGAAGGATGTATGCCTATTAATCATTCACTCGTTTCCCTGTAATGTGTGTTTACACATCAAGCTGTGAATCCGTCTCATTTGCTGTTGCTGATTACAGTATATACGGTCTTAAGAGTGCCTTAAAATAAAAGGGAGTAAAACAAGTGTGTTTTTATAACACTGACATCATTCAGTAATGGATTGTGGGGTTTTGATTTTATTGTCGGCTTCTCAAATTTATAGCCTTAGCATCTGGATGGATTTGTACAGTTCTATGATTTAATACAGTTTGCTTTAAAATGGTACTTTAATAAAACACTTGAAACAAAAATGTAAGCCTTTATCTATAGCAGATATGTTATTAATGTTAAGATAACATTACCTGTTACATTTTGGTGGTTTTTTCTTCTGTGTTTGGTTTTGTGTTTTTTTTTTTTTTTCTTTTAAAAAAAGGTTGTTGTATCTGGCAGACTAAGACAGCCTCTGTGCCTACGTCATGGAGATGCATCCATGGACACTGCTCACTGCCTTGCAGATACATCTTTTTATTTAATAATATTTTTAAAATTTTGCTTCATAAATAACTGTATATGTTCAAAAAGTTTGTTTCTGGTAGAATTTTTTGGTACCTAATGAAGCCATCCTGTGTATTATAAACATGGTATGTTTTACATATGTGATGAATGCACCCAAAATTAACAAAATCTGTTGGCAATAGCAAAGCTTTTAACCATCTGCATGGTGAATGCCACCAACAGCATTCCAGGTAGGAGACTAGACACAGCCACATACACAAGGTTACTCATCCTTGCTTGCTTTTTTTTAGACTCTTTTTTTATTTCTCGTAGTATGTGACATGGATATGTAGTAGTTCTAGAAAGAACAGTTTGTTTTTGTACTGCTTCCCCTCCAGAAAGCTAATAATTTTGTAACTGGAGTTTTAAACATAAATTTTGAGAAATATGTATATATGTATTCTGATAATGCATGCAGAAAAGTTTGTTCCATACCTTTGGAAGTATGGATATCTATAATGCCATGTATGGAACTGCTGTGGAATTTGACTGTACGGGCTAAAATGGAATATGAATGATAATTTGAAAAAAAAATATTGAAAGATTGGAACTGGCAGTAGATAGATTTCAGTGGTCTGATGGCCACCACTCTAGCTCCCCTGCCTGGTATGATCCGTTGATGTACCGTTTAGCAAGATGAGGTCTGTAGAGCTGCTGTCATGTGATACCCTCACCAAACCCTGTCAGTAACGAGAAAAACAGGACCACGTAAATCCCTCAGAGCCTGCTCAGGAACAATGTCAGCTGATTTACAATAATGCTGAGAGGAAGATCATACGCTGGGTGTTTCTTTTCATAACGATTTGAGGTGCATTGTGTTTTTCTTGAATTGAAAATGTATGTATTGCTTTTGAATTGCAGTTTCAATAGAAATAAAATAATTTCAGTTTGGATCACAGTGAAATCCTGCTAATTCAGTATCTTCTTTTTAGCAAGGGCCAGAGGAAGCACTAAGCACCTTCTTCTTTCAGCAAAGGATATTTCCTCTAACCTCTATTATCAAGAGGACATTTTGTTTCCAATATATTTTACTTCTGTTGGAGATTGACTCATACTTGAAGCCTGAGGTTTAGTAACCCAATATTATTGTTGTCGCTAATGGAATCATACAGGTTATTCTACATATAAATAGATGTTCAGTTGTTACTTGCATTTTTTAATCTTTATCTCAGTGACTTCTTTTATCATTTTCTTGCCTTAAGAAGTTTGTCCCATTCCAAGTTTTTAAATTCTCCTTTTCAGTTTCTTTACTTTTATGGCTTAGGGGGAAAATGGGAGAATTAACTTATCCGTACTAATTTGTATTTTTCTACCATGTTATGTTATCTGACTTCTTAAGGAAAGAGAGCAGATGCAGCCATCATGTCAAACCTTCCTCCTTTCTCCAGTAACACTCTCCATCAAAGCTGTGTTGGAGGTGTGAAAGACAATTCTTTTCCTACAGGTCCTTGGGAAACTTGCAGCTGCACAGATGAGAGAGACCTCTAAGGGCTTCTACTAAAGGCAGAACTGCAAAATGAGCCAGTATCAAAGGCTTTCTACCAGCTAGGAGCTTTATACATGCCTCCGTGGCAAGTGTAGGAAAAAATGAAAACAGACTAAAGCTTGTAGTCAGCTACCAGAGACAAATCTGTGAGAAGCAATCTTTGTTGGTGCTTGTTCTCGTGGAGTATTTTCTCTTACTCACTCTATAAAATAAATGATCCTTTGGTAAAGGTGAAAGCAAATAACTACTGATCATTTTCACCAATTATCTTTGAAACCTTCTGTTGTTCTAGAATATCACCATGAAGAAGGGGTGACCTCTAAGGCAAACACTCCTCCAAATGGAACAATACTATTAATTTATAGAAAGGCATTGGAAAAGCTAATTTTATTTTCTGGCCTAGTCTTTATGCATTTTAATGTCACGTTCTTTTCATCCGCAGCTGCATACTGAACAGACTTTTTCAATGTCTTCAGTGATGTCTAGAACCCTTTTTCTGAGTTAACACATCTAGTTGAGAACCATGCAAAGTATTTAAAGATGTAGTGGAGAAGTGTCTGGTTCACAGACACTTCATGGATCTGCTGGGGAGGGGAAAGCTTCAAGAACCACTTCTTAGGTTTAATAATGATTTTGTGCAATAGACTTCAATGATTGTTTTATAGCTTTAGCTATCTTTGCTGATGTATTTGCAAATGGAAGCAACTAAGAAATAAAATAATATGTTCAAGGTCATCGAGGAGGCTAGTGACAGAACTAGATTAAGTCAGTTTGCTTAACCTTTTAGTTGTCCTTTCCTTGCTACTGGTCTGCATTAAGTGTCCAAAATTTTCAGCTAGATGTTTATTTTAAATGTATTTAGTTTCCTCAGAAAAGAACCATTTTGTTCTGTATACAAAAAGTGGTGAATATTCAGTGCTGAACAGGCAATTGATTAAAGGCCATACATCAGTGGGAAGATGCCAAAATGCTGTGTATACGGATTATTATCTTTATTTAAAGCTTCTGTGTAATATTTAGAAAGCTCTTTCAATCCTGAAAGCTGATTCTTGCTTTGTCTGTCTCGTGCTTTAAAGCTTGAATGTAAGACTCGTTGGCAGTAGTGATGAAACTATAAAAGGAATCAAGTGGAAAAATTTTGTTCTTGTTTTTTTAAGTACAAATCTTGTTATAAGTGTCAGGATCTTTTTTTTTTTTTTTTTTTTCCCAGAGAATTATGCATTTCTTTTAATGTTTACTGCCTTAGTAGTTGGTCATCTTGTGATAGGCCTAAGAGATAATTTCTAAATGGCTGGGACAAGTGCTATATGAAGAGCAAGCTTTCTGTTTTGAAATTGCTGAGTCATTTATGGGCAAACATTGCTCATCATAAATGTTTTTAATGTGAACAGTATTGTCATAGTGCATCAAAATTCTGGTTTGTAATACAAAAAATTTACTGAAGTGAGCAGAATGGGGTTTTGGAGGTTTTTTCTATTTACTACAAGGTGGAAAAACAATTAAAAATATGTGTGTGATTGTTTTATGTAGGGCTAACTACCAAACAATGTGCATGCTACAACAAAAATTCATTGCAGTTTTTCTGTCCAGTAGGGATGGTTCAATTGTGCATAACTAATTAGTATTTCCTAACTCCAGTTGAACTAAAATTCTGATTTATCTTACTTGATAGCAATATGTTGATTTAGTAACTGCAGTACTTATTGCATTCAGTAGGAGTCTTTGGTTAGCAAGTTTTCTAATTTTAGAGGGTGTCACTTAGATTTTAGCAATGCATAAATGAGGGCAACTGCTTTGCCAGAGCACTCTAGTCCTCTGGGATGACACTGTCTAGGACAGTGCTCTTGCCAGACTCCTTGCAAAAGCACGCTGCTGCTAGTGTAAAGCATAAAGTCACAATATAAAATGGGGGAAGGAAACCCAGGGCGTGGGCAAACGGTCAACTAGTAGGGATTGCACGGAGGGAGGGGGATTGAAAGGATCCCTTGGCACTGACTTAGGACTGAAGGTGGGGAGTTTTTGAAAGCAAGTCAAGGCAAGGGACAGCTGTGTTGCAGAGGTATAAGGAGAATGATTTTTAGAAAGGTCTAAGCTCTCAAGACCAACCAAATGGCTAAATGTAGATATATACCTTCAGACAGTGAGTGTAAAGAAGAGGTAATCCTACCAATATATGTATTTTGTATAGGAAGAAAAAATAAGTTACTTTTATTAATTTTAAATGCAGATTAAGGACTGCTGTGCCTTTTGCAACAAGAAACTCCTAATATTAAAGGAAAAACAACCTTGCCTTTGGTGTAACACTGTAATCTTTCAAATAAGGCAACAGGTTCCTTTAAAACCCTGAAATTGAGCAAGACTGATAAAAATTTTACTGTTGTTTCTCTTTAATTTTTGCTTCATATGAAAGCTCCACATTTTGAAATGATCTTTGAGAAGTATCAGATGAATCTTAAAAAAAAAAAAAAAAAAAAGAAAGCTATGTTGCAGTCTAGTTCTAGTTCTGGCCTTTGGACTGAGTTCCTAGTACTCCAGAAAGGAGCTGGCAACCGGATCCTACGTGAAGACAATGTGTGCTTAGACAGCTTCTTACAACCAGGTGATTACATCAGTGCTGCTTCCCAGCACTCACTGCAGTTTTCTGCTCTGCATGAAGGGCTTTCCATTTTGGCAATCAAAATAGCAACATAATGAAAGCAGAGGTGCAGGCGTAAGCAGGGGCTGCCGTGAGCACAAGCAACACCCCTCAGCTGGCTGGGAGGGTACACTCAGGCACGCAGGTGAAGCAACGTGAGTTTCTGCAAAACAAGGTAAAGTTTATTTTGAACTGTCTTCTCATCAAGTATGAGCAACTGAATGTGTTTTTCTGAAGGGGTGCAGGTATAGCTCACCGAGCCGTGTTACTTGTTCTTTGTCCATTTTTTAAAATATTAAGTTAATGCTGGGCAAGAACTTGAGAACAAGGATATGCAGCTGAGCTAACTGAAGTGTGTAACTTAACACGTTAACAAATCTGAATTTGTAGCATACAGCAACCTCATGCAAGTTGTATTTCCTGTTTGTTCTCTGAAATGGCCAACTGATATAGTTCTGAGTGGTGTCCCTCAAGGGTCCGTCTTGGG